>NC_042624.1:39206408-39506408 GCF_901001135.1 Rhinatrema bivittatum | reverse complement strand
TCTTCCGTATTCACGGACTTCCACAGGACAGAGTGTTGGATCGGGGGCCACAGTTTACGGCCCAGTATTGGAAGGCCTTATGTAGAAGATTTGGGATACAGCTCAGCTTTTCCACGGCATTTCATCCTCAGAGCAATGGCCAAACGGAGCGTATGAATCGCACTCTGAAGACATTCCTCCAGGCATTTGTGAATGAGAAGCAAGACAATTGGGTGGAATTACTTCCCTGGGCTGAGTTCTCCTATAATAACCAGATTCATTCTGCGACCGGGAGGTCCCCTTTTCAGACTGTTTATGGGAAACAACTTAAGCCACCTCTGCCTGCCTATATCTATACCGGCTTCCTCACCTGCAGCACAGTTATCAGCTCAGCAACTTAAAAGACTTTGGAATTCCATACAAAGCAAACTCACTTCTGCTGGCAGGGCTGCAAAGAGGTTTGCTGACCGGCACCGTTGACCAGCCCCAGTGTTCCTTCTGGGAGACTGCGTCTGGCTCAGCACGAAGACCATCCATCTGAGACTACCTTCTAAAAGATTAGCACCCAAGTTCTGTGGTCTGTTTCGTGTGGCAGAGCGAATTGGGTTGGTGTCTTATCGACTACGATTGCCTTCCACATTACATATTCACAATGACTTCCACATTACATATTCACAATATTGCCTCCTTAAACCAGTTTCACCTCTCAGTTTCACCGCAAGCTGCCAGAGGCAGCAACGACTCCTACGGCTGAGGACCCCACATACCAAGTGCGCGAAGTCCTTGATGTGCACTTCTTCAATCATTGATGGGAGTACCTGTTATCCTGGGAGGGTTGTGGAGATGAAGACAACACCTGGGAACCTGCTCGCAACATCTTAGATAAATCCCTCTTACGACAGTTCCATCTGGACCATCCCAGTAAACCAGGCCCTTTGAAGAGGGGGCTTAAGGGAGGGGGTACTGTTGCGGCCCCAGTCGCCTCTCTCGCGATCGGGGCCGTGGCCGCTTACCTCCGCTCCGGTTCGCGGCTGAAATCGCCGGGTCTCAGGCCAGCAAGGCCACATGGCTGCGGCGTCTCCACGAGGGAGACGCCGCCGAGGCCCGATGCCGGCTCCGCCCCCACACTGCTACGTGCGCGTGCGCGAAGCCAAGAAGATTTAAAGGTCCAGCACCCGGAAGTGCTGGACAGCCCCCTGAATGACGTCAGACGCCGGCAGAGTACTTAAGCCGGTGTCTGACTCCTGAACATCGCCTTGCAACGAGGTCTCTCCTTGGAGTGTCTAGTTGCCGTCCTTGATCCTGCTGTCCATTCCTGCTGATCCTGCTGTCCGGTCCTGCTGAGTCTACTGTCCATTCCTGCTGATCCTGCTGTCTGGTCCTGCTGATCCTGCTGTCCGTTCCTGCTGATCCTGCTGTCCTGTTGATTTTACGGTCCGTTCCTGCTGATCCTGCTGTCCGGTCCTGCTGTTCCTGCTGTCCGTTCCGGCTGTTCCAGCTGTCCGGTCCTGCTGAGCCTACCATCCGTCTCTACGGTTCCTGCCTCGGCTCCAGCTCCGGCTGTTCCTCTCTCTTGGTGTACTCCTGGCTCCTGACTCCGGTTTGCTCCTGATGTGCCTTGCCTGCCACCTGCCTCGACCTTCGGATCCTCTTCTCTTCTCGTCTTGCTGTGATCTCCTAAGTCCCAGCGGTCCAGATCCCTATGGGCTCTTCCTGGGGGGATCTAGGACTTCCAGGGTGAATCCTTCGCTTCCCCCTCTCATCTGCTGTGATCTCCTAAGTCCCAGCGGTCCAGATCCCTACGGGCTCCTCCTGGGGGGATCTAGGATCTCCAGGGTGAAGGCGTCTCTAGTGTTTCAGCTTTGGTTCCGCCTCCCGGCCTGTCCACTATGGAACCCCCGGTTCCACCAGGTCGGCCCAAGGGTCCACCTCAACCCACAACACGGTGCACGCGAGGCCAACTTCTTCACCCATCCCCTAATTAACGCACATGTTGGGCTTTTAAAATTCACCTCTATATGGGTACAAGCTACTTAGATCCATACTGTAATGTCAATTTAATGTGTGGAAATCTTTTGAAAATGAACCCCTAAAAAAACACTTAATAATGCAGTAATATTTAGTGTGATATGATAATCATTGTCTCCAATAATGTGCTCATGCTATTATCATGCATGGAAACCTAAAAATGTATTGTCTAAATAGTGTGACCAAGATATTTATCAATTTGAAACTAAATATTGTGATCCTGCAAAACTGATCATGCTCAACTTTTGATTCATCCTGCTTGCTTCCAAAGAGTACACAAGCCCTGGACATGTTTTGCTTTGGGGGGGGGGTTTCAGTGCTGAGGGGAGAAGTGAGAGAGCTTCTACATTCTAGGATAGGGAATAAAAGGAAAACTTAAAATGGACATGAATGAAAACTGTAAGAAGATGTGGTTAGGAGAGAAGACTTTATCTGGCCTCCCAATATTCCCTCCACACCACATACTACTGTTCCCTGCATTACACATGCCACCCATTTGCCTCTATCAGCCATGAGGTAAATATGGACTCCTGAAAAAGGGCATGATGTTCTAGGACCCCCAACTTTTTATACCCTCCCGAAGGACCACGACTATTCCCTTGCCCTCCTATGATTCTAGACCAATGAATGAGCAGAGAAAATCCATGCATGGTTTGAAACTCCAAAGGATCAAGGGATTCTTCCCTTATTAGGCCTCACCTCTCTCCTTAACAGCTACATGGGGCAGCAGAAGGCCAATCCAAGTGCCCATTGTAAGGACTGTGAACCCTTGTACTGTGGCGCATTTGATGCTGCCTTGTGAGTGAGCACACTAGGCCTTTGCTGACAGTTGGTGAACATACACTGGTCTGGGGCAGGCTGCAGCTTCGCCTAAACCAGCCCCGTTCCCTGCAGATTGAGCTCTTGGGTTCCAGAGGCCGGCAGGTCTTAGGTGAGTCCTGAGGTTGATCCAAGAGAGAGTCCATAAATGGGCCAAGAGTCAGGGCAGGCAACAAGCAGGATGGAGTCAGGATATGAGGCAGGATCAGAGACGGGTGGCAAGCAAGGGAGTGGTCAAAGTTTGTAGCTGAGATCAGGACCAGAGAAATCAGGCTAAGACAGACAAGACAAGGCAAGACTCCGAGAACAAGGAGAAGACAGGCAGCCAGGGTGAGGCAACAGACAGGTCAAAGGCAGGGACAGAGCAAGGCTGGGTGAGGGAAGGCTGGACAGGCAGGGTAAGGCTGAAGAGGCTGGATGAGGTGAGGCTGAACAGAATGAGGCAAGGCTGGATGAGGCAAGAGCAACACATTCTACAGGCTAGGAATGAGATCTGTTGGTGAGGCAGTAACGGGAAGTCCGAGGCATTCTAAAATAGGCCAGGCCTACTGAAATCATCCAAGGGCATTATGGGGCTTTTCCTTCCATGGGCCTTTTAAGAGGCGCCATGCACACATGCCTAGGGAGACCCCGGAGAGGGTAGGAGCCAGGCAGCATAGGGTGGCAGCAGAGCTGCATGGAGAGCAGAGGCTGCTTCAGTGATGTCAGGCTGAGTACAGCCAGCCAAACATAATACTCATATTAAGCAGTGCAGCCAAGGACTGGACCCCACCTGCCCCATATAATGTGCATCCTTAAAAAGAATGAAGGGTTAAGAAAGCCCTTTTGGTGCATACTGTACATAAAGCGCAATTTCATAAATGTTGAACTTTTATTTAAACTGCAAAAAATGGTATTCATTCAGTTTCACATTTTATGTGAGGATGCATTAATGAAAAACTCCTTTTCTACAGATATCCACCATCTCTCTGAACTGCTGGTGTTCAAGTAGGCTTTAAAAACACTTATTTTTAAGTTGCCTTTCTAGACTGATTTTAGATGGGATTGTTCTGTTACTTTATTTTTTCTGTCTTATTAAGTATCTAATATTTAATTGACCTGGGCAGCTGTGACCAAAACATGGCTGGGGGGGGGGGGGGGGAGGAAGGCAAGGAAAATGCACACTCACAGAAAGCACCCCACATACAGGACCTCTGGCCTACCACCATGCTGGGGCGACCTGGTCCAAGAAGACAGTCCCAAGCCTAACCAATATTGCCTTCGATGAAAAGACCCATCCACACATACTCCTGGCTCAGGTGTCCCTGCCCAGCTGTGACATGAAACAGGTAAGCAAAAAAAAAATATCAGACAATAAGCAAACAGCAAAAACTGATAAAACAGGCATGGGTAACAAAATCCTGAGAGGGTGGATGAGTGGGATGTATCGGTGGTGTGGCAGCATGGGGAGTAGGAGTGAAAGAAGTGGCTCATGAGTTGCACCTTGAGTTAACCTCCCCACACTGCAGGGGCCGACCACAAGATACCCCCTGGCCTTGAATTTTCCATTAGGGCCTCCCATCATATCTCATCCTGCCCCCAACCCCAGGAGGTACCTCCCCATCTACCAGCCACCCCCACCGCCCATCGTAGCCACCAGGCCCTAAAGGCAGACAGTCCCAAGCAGGATAGGTAACAGTCTAACAAACATACTTAGTACTGCCGTCGATCAAAAGCTCCCCTGGCAAAGGTACCCCCGCCAAAAGTCCAGGGTAGCCAACGGCTTCCCCAGGAGCCTCCCCCACTAAATTACTGTGGCTCCTGGTTCAGACCCTAAACACCACCCCATGAATTTCCTGCTTCAGTGCATTCAGGAAAAGATTCTGGGCCATGTCTGGTAATCATATCCTATCACTACAGAAAAGGTCATTGCAGTCGACACAGAGTCAGTCACTCTACGCTGCTCGGTGAATTTGCCTATCTGTTTGTTCAGTTTCTGCATCTACCATCCCCACAGCTGTCAGTGCAGAAACTGGTGACAGGAGATGATCTCGAACCATGCAACCCTCATGCAGGCCATCAGGAATGAAATGAGAGCAAGGTCATTCCTAATGTTATCTATTATGAGCCAGCCGGGAATGTTCCCCAGATCATTGCCTGCCAGGTGAATGACAAGAACCTTGGGGGGGGGGGGGGGGGGGGGCGAGGATCTGGCCAGCAGATGACGCAAAAGGGAGATAAGCTGGTTCCAACCAACGTGGTAATATGTCACAGTACACAAAACCCAGGTGTGCACCCATAGCACCCTTTCTTGCCCGATGCCGAGAACACAAACAGGTGTCCTGCAATACAAACCATCTAATGCTGCCAGTGGATCCCTAAAACAGCTGAAGAAGACCTTTAGCAGTCAAAACAAACATGGGAACAAAACTGAATATGCACCTAACAAAGTGACGCCAAATATGCAGGGGAGCGTCACCTGCCAATGCACTGAATGGTGGAGCCAGGAATGCCAGACACAGCAGCACTGGATGTGGCGCTAATCCAGAAGGAGTACGTTCTGAAAAGCTCCACCCACAACCCAGCTGCATTCAAAGCCCACCTCAAAATAATGGCAGCAAGTTCACATGGAACCCGCCAATGGGCCTAAGGGTAGCATAGTGCATAGCTTTCATAACTGGGAAGTGGGCAATCCAAGGACCATGGCCAATGCTATTGAAGTGCCTCGGCCCTCCTGTTTTGTCTTGTGCCTTTTAACCTGAGCAGTAACTTACCATGATGACCACAGCACAAAGCCCTGCACTGTCATGCCTGTTGCTAGCGGACTCCACCAGCTCACTCACCCTATGGCAAAAAAGGCGATGGTAAATGCCACTCGGAACAGAGCAAGTTCGAATGGGTCAGACATCATTTATGGTAGAATTGGCCAGAGCACCAGCAAATGCTCATGTAGGATCGGCCTGCAACTGTCCAGGATGTGGGGCTTCTCCCTGGCCCAACCAGCCCAAACCCACTTGACCATGAATTTTTTGATGGGATTAGGCCAGCTCTGAGCTTTGGCAAAGAAGGCATAACCCACTAGGTTGGCCTGCACCCTGCTCCTGGATACTCCATTCTGCTATATTTGCACTACAAACTGCACAATGTAGTGGGCAGAGGCAGGTTATTCCGTGATTCCATGGAGCCCAAGCATTTAGTAGGGATGTGAATCATTTTTTGACGATTTAAAATATCGTCCAATAGTAGTTTTTTTTTTAAACCTTTATTTATCCATTTTAACACATGGAAATAGAAGTACACACATAACAAATGTAACAACACGTAACATCCATCATTGGCAACTGTGCAAGTACAATACTATAATTGAACACAAGTAGAGTAGTTCCCCCCCCCCCCCCCTTTCTGTCCCCTCAGATCAAGGCTGTAGATAAATACACAGTGAGCCATCAAACTCCTTCAGGAATGCCGTCAACAGGACTGTTACCGCAGGGCCAACAGATTGTTCCTGGCAGGGGTGTTTAGCGACGTCAGGTACGGTCTCCAGACCAACATACCATGAGCATATGCCTTAGAAGATGTTCAGTGGGCTGTTAATATTTCGAAGGTTGCCATACGGTGAAGATGAATTCTCCAATACGTAGCCGTGGGGACCTCCATTACCGTCCAGTGTTCCAGGATGGATTTTACAGCTATCAAAAACATCTTTTGTAAGAGTAACCATTGTTCATCAGGAATATGTTGGAGTATACTGTCCCTCTGCACGAACAAGCATATTAAGGGGTCAAGTGGAATTGAAATTTGTAGCCACTTAGCAGCAATACATAAAACTTCACCCCAAAAGCTAGATATCCTTTCACAATCCCAAAATAGATGGGATAATGTACCAGGTTTTGCATGGCATTTAATACAGTTGTCCGAGGGCAATAACTTTAACTTGAATGCCCATGTCGTGGGTTTATATACCCTGTGGTAGAATTTAAATAACGACTCCCTATGCAACATATGCTCCGAAACCCCCTTGCAACCTTGAAAACACTGGGCTAAAATCTTGGGAGTGATAGGAACTCCCAGTTCCCTGGTCCAATGTTCCGCTAGGCTGGGAAATACTGGGAGTTGCCTGCCCTCCATTAACCCTCGAGCAATAACCGCGCAGGAGAGTGTTTTCCCTGGCGGAGGGATAAAACATTTTTTTATGCATTCTGAGGTGAGTGAAGCCCAGTGAGATAACACTTCCTGTCCCACAAAGTGCCTAACTTGCAGGTATGCAAAAAAAGACTGACCAGGGAGATGAAATTCTCCGTGAAGGTCCTCAAAGGATTTTAATGTACTTGTCTCCCCTGCTAACTGTACCAGTTGCCTAAAGTGACAAAGCCCTTGTGTGGCCCAGGTGAGGAAAACTGAGCTATCCACCCCAGGGGTAAACTGGGGGTGTCCCACTATAGTCATGTATGGAGAAATGGTCCAAGCCATGTGCAGTCGACGGCATAACCATTTCCATGCAGACCGACAAGCAGTCACTATGGGGTTTGCTTGAATAAAACCAGGTAGCATAGAGTGCGATACATGTAACAAGTTCCCTAACCGAAGAGGAGTACTCCATCCACCCAAAAAACACACAGGAGAGAATCTTTCCTCAGAGGTTAGCCATTCATAGATGTGCCGAAGGAGGCACACTCTATTATAAAGCCCCAAATCAGGGCACCCCATTCCCCCCCTTCCCCATTGAAGTTGTAACTTCGCCAAGGAAAGGCGGGCCCATTTATTTTGCCATAGATATCGACTCAGGGCTTTCTCTAGCTCAACAAGGTGGCCCTTGCTTAACTGAATAGGTAACATTTGTAAGACGTAGAGCCAACGTGGTAATTCCACCATTTTAAATAATTGAATTCTGCCATTGAGCGACAGGGGCAGGGAAATCCACTCTTTCAGCCTCTGTTTTGTTTTTTGCAATAATGGCATAACATTACATTCATATAGGGAGGAACAATCTACTGGAATAAAAACTCCCAGATACCTCATTTCTTTCTCCACCCATTTTAGGGGAAAAACCCCTGGCCATTTCCCCCTCAAAGTTCCAATAACATCCAAGGCCTCAGATTTGTCCTTTAGGGATGTGAATCGTGTCCTCGATCGTCTTAACGATCAATTTCGGCTGGGAGGGGGAGGGAATCGTATTGTTGCCGTTTGGGGGGGTAAAATATCGTGAAAAATCGTTAAAAATCGTTAAAAATCGAAAAATCGAAAAATCGAAAAACCGGCACATTAAAACCCCCTAAAACCCACCCCCGACCCTTTAAATGAAATCCCCCACCAAATAACTTAAATAACCTGCGGGTTCAGCGGCGGTCCGGAACGGCAGCGGTCCGGAACGGGCTCCTGCTCTGAATCTTGTCGTCTTCAGCCGGCGCCATTTTCCAAAATGGCGCCGAAAAATGGCGGCGGCCATAGACGAAAAAGATTGGACGGCAGGAGGTCCTTCCGGACCCCCGCTGGATTTTTGGCAAGTCTCGTGGGGGTCAGGAGGCCCCCCACAAGCTGGCCAAAAGTTCCTGGAGGTCCAGCGGGGGTCAGGGAGCGATTTCCCGCCGCGAATCGTTTTCGTACGGAAAATGGCGCCGGCAGGAGATCGACTGCAGGAGGTCGTTCAGCGAGGCGCCGGAACCCTCCTGCGTTTCTTCAACCTGCTGTTTTATGGCGGATAAAGTTTCATTCCCGGCAGCAATTTGTTGGGAGAGCTCCACAAATTTTCCTTCTAGAGCTGCTGCAACCGCTCGGGATACCTCCTCGACCAGAGTGCTCTGATTCTCTGGCCCTGTTCTCGGGCTCGGCGGTCCTTCCACCATCTTGGGATCAGTCGGCTTGCTGCCCGTTTTCTTTTCTCTCTGTGCTTTGCTGGCCATTTTTTCCCCGCCACCATCGAAGAAGTACACAATACGCATTTGGGACGCCACGGGTGGGTCTGGAAAAGCAATCGGGTGCGTTTTAAGATTTAGATTCGCTGGTCTTTGGAGCGGGCCCCAGGAGCGAGGTAAGAAGACGTGTTACTCGCTCATCGGTCACGTGGTTCTCTCCGTCCGATATTTTTTAAATCGTCAAAAATCATTAAAGAGTGCGATACAATAGAATTTCCCCCGATTTATCGTGAAAAATCGTTAATCAGGTTTGTGTCGAATATCGAGAGTTATTTGGGGGGAGGGCGGGAAAACTGGCACACCATAACAACCCCTAAACCCACCCCGACCCTTTAAAACGAATCCCTTATCTTCCCCCACCTTCCCAAACTCCCCCAAAATGTTTTAAAATCACCTGGTGGTCCAGTGGAAACCCCGGGACCGATTGCCCGCTCTCGGGCCGTCGGCTGTCACTTATAAAAATGGCGCCGATGGCCGATAAAAAAAAAACCCACCCTGACCCTTTAAAACTGACCCCTTAGCCTCCCCCACCCTCCCGACCCCGCCGGCCATCCAGTGCTCCTACCATGTGACAGGGGCCGGCCAATGGCACGGATACCCTGTCACATGGTAAGAGCAAAGGGTCATCGGCGCCATTTTTATTATCACAGCCGACGGCCCGGGAGCGGGAGATTGCTCCCCGTGCCCCCACTGGACCACCAGGTAATTTTAAAACCTTTTTGGGGGGGTCGGGAGGGTGGGGGAGGCTAAGGGGTCAGTTTTAAAGGGTCAGGGTGGGTTTTTTGTTTATTGGATCGGGCGCAGCCGATAAACAAAAAAACAATTGGGCCAGACGATAAAAATTATAAGATTTGAATCAGAACCGAACCGATTCCGGTTCCAATTCACATCTCTAGCATTTAGTGACTACCTTGTATTCTCTTGCATAGGTTTGCCAGATGGAAGGTGCAACAAATTAGTGTAGCAGATTGAGTGTGTGTCCTTGTCCCTATGATCCAAAGATGTGCTTGCACTGGCATCCTCAACTCCTCGGCATGCAGGGCCAACATCCAGAAATCTGCCCACTTGCAACAAGAGAGAAATTTATCAATCTCATTTGGGCAACCCGGGGATATGATTTGCTCGCACTACCAAGTTCAACTGCAGATACTTCAAGACCAGCATCTTCAGCAATTCAGACACTTGCACACATTCAGCAGACTGGCAGTTGATAATCTTCACCAGAATATCATTTTCCTGTTGGCTAAACACTTGCCAGATGTGGGTGGCTACTACAACCGGGAACAGATCGACGAGGTGATATTGGATGTAACCACTTGCAGTTCCCCAGCCAAGTTTCAGCAAAACAGGATCCTTGGCAAAATAGGCCAAACCCACAACAACCAAGGCTATTTATTTATTTATTTATTTTAGAAATGTCTTGGCCTCCCATCATCATTTCTAGGTAGTTTACAATACACATTCATAAAAGCAAAAGTATAAAAAGATACAATGCATGCTACATTGACATTGACAAAAACTTAAAAGTGGTATCAAACAATAAAATACTAAGGGGCCAATGTAATAAGGTGCGCTGAAGCTGCCGTACATGTGTTTGTACACGCGTTTTCCTGTTCAAAGCCCTATATGGGGATATAATAAGAGTTTTGTGCATGGGAAAAAAGTGCATGCAAACAAATTTATGGACCCGCGGTTTTTCTTGCATGAATGCATGCTAATGGCATGCAAAGGAGGTGAGTAGCTAATCATAGGCAATGCAGGGAGCCGTGCTAATGCTAGTGTGGGTTTTTTAATGCAGGCTTTTTACTGTCATGCTCAGGGCATGAGTTAAGTGTCAGTGTTGACTTAGGGGACATATATCAGCATATGAGTGTCCTGAAAATCACCATGCTGAGCACCCTTCTCAGTGTCCGATTGATCAGCTTAGCTAGGCGCTTTCTGGGCGTCGGAATGGCCAACTTAGGTAGGTGCTTCCCTAGATGCTTTTCTTGATGTCTGAGCAGCCAGGTTTGTGACCTGCTGAGCACCTACCTCAGTGCCCAAGCAGCCAGATGCACGGCCAGAAGAGCACCTGAACAGCAAGATTAGCTAGGTGCCTTTCTGGGCACTCAATCATATAGATTTTTCTGCCATGAACAGAGCCTGAGTGACCTGATAAGCGCCTAGCTGAGCGCCTATTTCAGCTTTTCATGGCATCCAAGTTAGGTACTTCCCTGGGCAGATAGAATCATGGTCAGAAGAACAGCAAGACTGATGTGAATTATCACCCATGAAAATATTTATTTACCCTGTTTTCTGCAGCACAGTTATTGGAAATATTAGAAATACTTTCCAGGGTCATACTTTCACTTAATAGGGAGACCCGTTCGCTCACTCAGTAGCTTTTATGAACGGATTATCGGCGCAGGTTTTGAGCACGGATGCGGTCGCTTATTACACAGGCCCTGTACCACACTTAAGCACACACATTTTTCCGTACGTGCGCGGATTTCTGCATGCAAATCATTTGCATAATTTATTTTTTTTACAGCCCACGGAAGTGGCAGCTTCAGCCATACGTAGTGATCAAAACCCGTGTTCATAACGAGCGCCTGTTTTGCCACGGGTCTTATTAAATGAGCCCCTAAAAGTGCAAATATACTAAAAAAAAAAAAAATCCCAACAGTGCCTTTACCTGAAACTCATTAGTCTCTACTTTCTTACTTAGCCATCCTTCTTAACCTCTTCTACAACAATTCCAATGATGTTAATTCATCAAATTACCCTAGCAAGGGCCTGCTCATAAAGCAAAGCTTTAACTTACTTTCTGAACCTCAGCAAGGAAAATTCAGTCTTAATCAAATCTAGGAGGGAATACCAGACAGTGGGCCCTAAATTCATCTAATCAAATTTCTTTAAAGAAGGGACTTGAAGTAAATTCTTTTTTTTTTTCTGATCTTAAACTCCTGGCTGGCTGATATAATTTCAAGACAGTGTTAAAGGAAGGTGAAGCAAGGCCATGAATTCTCTTAAACATAAACATTAACATTTTAAATGTAATATGCCAAATGATAGGAAGCCTCTGCGATTTGGCTAGAGTTGGAAAGATATGATCCCAAAGAGGGGTGTTCAGGGATAAATTATTTTCATTTTTTGTTTTGTTTTTAGGAGATTTTTTTTCACTATAGATTTCTTTTCATTTTATGTTTAATTTGATTCTTTCTTTTAAAAAACCTGAATCAAACATTAAAAACAAAAAAAAGGAAAAAAGAAATTGGAGCTCCCAAGGCCATGCATCCCTCCCACCCAGCAAAATCCAGAGCCAGGAACCAGCCCAGGCCTCACTTTCCCTGTCCAATGGGGATCCACTGGAGAGGCCTAGAACCAGGCCAAAGCCTCAGCCTTATGAGGCTGAGTCTTAGAGAGCTTGGTGGCCTCAGCCTCTGTTATGCGTGCCATCCACGGCAGACCCATGGCACAGCCCCCTCACCTCTCTTTACTAACTCCAACGCCTGGTTCCTCGTCTCTGGTGGTGGTGGTGGGCCGCCAGCTCCATCCTCGGGCCACCCCTGGTGCCTCCAGCTCAGCTACAGACCCTGGTGTCTCTAGTCCAGCTACCTCTTAAGAACATAAGAAAATGCCATACTGGGTCAGACCAAGGGTCCATCAAGCCCAGCATCCTGTTTCCAACAGTGGCCAATCCAGGCCATAAGAACCTGGCAAGTACCCAAAAACTAAGTCTATTCCATGTAACCATTGCTAATGGCAGTGGCTATTCTCTAAGTGAACTTAATAGCAGGTAATGGACTTCTCCTCCAAGAACTTATCCAATCCTTTTTTAAACACAGCTATACTAACTGCACGAACCACATTCTCTGGCAACAAATTCCAGAGTTTAATTGTGCGTTGAGTAAAAAAGAACTTTCTCCGATTAGTTTTAAATGTGCCCCATGCTAACTTCATGGAGTGTCCCCTAGTCCTTCTACTATCCGAAAGAGTAAATAACCGATTCACATCTACCCGTTCTAGACCTCTCATGATTTTAAACACCTCTATCATATCCCCCCTCAGTCGTCTCTTCTCCAAGCTGAAAAGTCCTAACCTCTTTAGTCTTTCCTCATAGGGGAGTTGTTCCATTCCCCTTATCATTTTGGTAGCCCTTCTCTGTACCTTCTCCATCGCAATTATATATTTTTTGAGATGCGGCGACCAGAATTGTACACAGTATTCAAGGTGCGGTCTCACCATGGAGCGATACAGAGGCATTATGACATTTTCCGTTTTATTCATCATTCCTTTTCTAATAATTCCCAACATTCTGTTTGCTTTTTTGACTGCCGCAGCACACTGAACCGACGATTTCAATGTGTTATCCACTATGACACCTAGATCTCTTTCTTGGGTTGTAGCACCTAATATGGAACCCACCATCGTGTAATTATAGCATGGATTATTTTTCCCTATATGCATAACCTTGCACTTATCCACATTAAATTTCATCTGCCATTTGGATACCCAATTTTCCAGTCTCACAAGGTCTTCCTGCAATTTATCACAATCTGCTTGTGATTTAACTACTCTGCACAATTTTGTGTCATCTGCAAATTTGATTATCTCACTCGTTGTATTTCTTTCCAGATCATTTATAAATATATTGAACAGTAAGGGTCCCAATACAGATCCCTGAGGCACTCCACTGTCCACTCCCTTCCACTGAGAAAATTGCCCATTTAATCCTATTCTCTGTTTCCTGTCTTTTAGCCAGTTTGCAATCCACGAAAGGACATCGCCACCTATCCCATGACTTTTTACTTTTCCTAGAAGCCTCTCATGAGGAACTTTGTCAAACGCCTTCTGAAAATCCAAGTATACTATATCTACCGGTTCACCTTTATCCACATGTTTATTAACTCCTTCAAAAAAGTGAAGCAGATTTGTGAGGCAAGACTTGCCCTGGGTAAAGCCATGCTGACTTTGTTCCATTAAACCATGTCTTTCTATATGTTCTGTGATTTTGATGTTTAGAACACTTTCCACTATTTTTCCTGGCACTGAAGTCAGGCTAACCGGTCTGTAGTTTCCCGGATCGCCCCTGGAGCCCTTTTTAAATATTGGGGTTACATTTGCTATCCTCCAGTCTTCAGGTACAATGGATGATTTTAATGATAAGTTACAAATTTTTACTAATAGGTCTGAAATTTCATTTTTTAGTTCCTTCAGAACTCTGGGGTGTATACCATCCGGTCCAGGTGATTTACTACTCTTCAGTTTGTCAATCAGGCCTACCACATCTTCTAGGTTCACCGTGATTTGATTCAGTCCATCTAAATCATTACCCATGAAAACCTTCTCCATTACGGGTACCTCCCCAACATCCTCTTCAGTAAACACCGAAGCAAAGAAATCATTTAATCTTTCCGCAATGGCCTTATCTTCTCTAAGTGCCCCTTTAACCCCTCGATCATCTAACGGTCCAACTGACTCCCTCACAGGCTTTCTGCTTCGGATATATTTAAAAAAGTTTTTACTGTGAGTTTTTGCCTCTACAGCCAACTTCTTTTCAAATTCTCTCTTAGCCTGTCTTATCAATGTCTTACATTTAACTTGCCAATGTTTTTGCTTTATCCTATTTTCTTCTGTTGGATCCTTCTTCCAATTTTTGAATGAAGATCTTTTGGCTAAAATAGCTTCTTTCACCTCCCCTTTTAACCATGCCGGTAATCGTTTTGCCTTCTTTCCACCTTTCTTAATGTGTGGAATACATCTGGACTGTGCTTCTAGAATGGTATTTTTTAACAATGACCACGCCTCTTGGACATTTTTTACTTTTGTAGCTGCTCCTTTCAGTTTTTTTCTAACAATTTTTCTCATTTTATCAAAGTTTCCCTTTTGAAAGTTTAGCACGAGAGCCTTGGATTTGCACACTGTTCCTTTTCCAGTCATTAAATCAAATTTGATCATATTATGATCACTATTGCCAAGTGGCCCCACCACCGTTACCTCTCTCACCAAGTCCTGTGCTCCACTGAGAATTAGATCTAAAATTGCTCCCTCTCTTGTCGGTTCCTGAACCAATTGCTCCATAAAGCTATCATTTATTCCATCCAGGAACGTTATCTCTCTAGCGTGACCCGATGATACATTTACCCAGTCTATATTGGGGTAATTGAAGTCTCCCATTATTACTGCACTACCAATTTGGTTAGCTTCCCTAATTTCTCTTAGCATTTCACTGTCCATCTCACCATCTTGACCAGGTGGACGGTAGTATACCCCTATCACTGTAGTCTTCCCTGATACACAAGGGATTTCTACCCATAAAGATTCAATTTTGTATTTAGTCTCATGCAGGATGTTTATCCTGTTGGACTCTATGCCATCCCGGACATAAAGCGCCACACCTCCTCCCGACTGCTCCTCTCTGTCATTGCGATATAATTTGTACCCCGGTATAGCACTGTCCCATTGGTTATCCTCTTTCCACCATGTCTCTGAGATGCCAATTAAGTCTATGTCATCATTTACTGCTATACATTCTAATTCTCCCATCTTACTTCTTAGGCTTCTGGCATTAGCATACAAACATTTGAAAGTTTGTTTTTTGATTGTATTTTTATTCTGCTTTTTAATTGATAGGGATAAGTTAGAATTTTTTAGCTCAGGTGAGTTTTTAGTTACAGGCACTTGGACTACTTTTCTAATTATTGGAACCTCACTGTCAGGATGCCCTAATTCTAATGCATCATTAGTATCCTTTAAAGATACATCTCTCCGAACCATGCGCTGCTGAGCGACTGTCGGCTTTCCCCTTTGTTCTAGTTTAAAAGCTGCTCTATCTCCTTTTTAAAGGTTAGCGCCAGCAGTCTGGTTCCACCCTGGTTAAGGTGGAGCCCATCCCTTCGGAAGAGACTCCCCCTTCTCCAAAAGGTTCCCCAGTTCCTAACAAAACTGAATCCCTCTTCCTTGCACCATCGTCTCATCCACGCATTGAGACTCCGGAGCTCTGCCTGCCTCTGGTGACCTGCGCGTGGAACAGGGAGCATTTCAGAGAATGCTACCCTGGAGGTTCTGGATTTAATCTTTCTACCTAAGAGCCTAAATTTGGCTTCCAGAACCTCCCTCCCACATTTTCCTATGTCGTTGGTGCCCACGTGTACCACGACAGCCGGCTCCTCCCCAGCACTGTCTAAAATCCTATCTAGGTGACGCGTGAGGTCCGCCACCTTCGCACCAGGTAGGCATGTTACCAGGCGATCCTCACGCCCACCCGCCACCCAGCTATCTACATTCCTAATAATCGAATCACCAACTATGACGGCCGACCTAACCCTTCCCTCCTGGGCAGTAGGCCTTGGGGGGATATCCTCAGTGCGAAAGGACAATGCATCACCTAGAGAGCAGGTCCTTGCTACAGGATCCTTTCCTGCTACATCTGGTTGGTGCTCTCCCATTATGAGACCTTCTTCCTCCAAGGCAGCACCAGGGCTGCCAGTCTGAAGTTGGGACTGGACTACTATGTCCCTGAAGGTCTCATCTATATACCTCTCTGTCTCACTCAGCTCCTCCAGGTCTGCCACTCTAGCCTCCAGAGATCGGACTCGTTCTCTGAGAGCCAGGAGCTCTTTGCATCGCATGCACATGTACAACTTCTCACCGGTGGGTAAAAAATCATACATGTGACACTCGATGCAAAAGACTGGGAAGCCCCCCTCTTGCTGCTGGACTGCTGCCTTCATCTCAATTTTGATCAGTTCCTAGTTAAGTTTTAGGTTGCTATGGGAGTAGGAATGTGTCTAAGTTCCTTTAAATGTATTAGTGAATTCACTATATGTCTGGTAGTGGCCTACTGGGGTCTGATCGAATTCTCAATAAAGTTTTTGTTGATGGGGTTTTTTTTTTTGGTTTTTTTTTTTGTGCAAGTGGCACCTGCTCCATGTCGGGCCTCTCTGCGGGGCCCACGGAGGGATGCTGCTACTCGGCACCGCACCCCTCCCTTGGCGCGCGCTCATCACTAAACCTTAAGTAAAGCCTGCGGTGGGAACTGAGCCACAGCCCCGGATGATGACGTCAGCAGAGCTTTAGTATTTAAGCACAGGTTCCACTCCCTAGCTTTGCCTTTGCAATAGGTCTCCTTGCTGGTAGAGTACTCATTGCCTACTGAGAGATTCATCTCATTCCTGTTTCTCTATGGACCCTTGTTCCTGATTTCCATGTTCCTGCGTTCCTGCTTCAACTCTTCCTTGGATTGCCTACACGGACTTTGACTCTGCTTTGCCTGACCATGCCGTTGACTCTCTCCAAGCCTGGACCTCTGCTTTGCCTGACCATGGCATTGACTCTCTCCAAGCCGGGACCACTGCGTCGCCTGACTACTCCTTTACCTCTCTCCAGACCCAGGCCTCTGCATTGCCTGACTACTGTGTTGCCTCTCTCCAGACCCAGACCTCTGCATTGCCTGACTACTGCATTGCCTCTCTCCAGACCCAGACCTCTGCATCACTTGACTACTCCGTTGCCTCTCTCTATACCCAGATCTCTGCTTTGCTTGACTATGTTGGACTATCTCCATGATCAGACTTCAGTCTTGCGTGTCACTACTTTCAGATTGCCGCCAGCCCTTACTCTAGCTTGCTCTACTATGCTTCTTCAGCCTACATCCTGGACTTGGGCTATTCAGGCTTTGGCCCGCACTTGCTCAGGCGCCCCCCTGTCTGACTATGTTCCTTTGGCACATGGGTCTCTGGGACACTACCTCATCCAGTACTAGACTGTATGATCTCTCTCCTGCTATCTCTGGGCTGACCTCGATCACTCCATTTATGACGACATACGGAGGCCCACCTAAGTCCAGCCAGCCCCAGTACCCAAAGGCTCAACCCATGGGGAATAAGGGCTGGTATTGGTGAAGCACATGCTGGCCTCCGTCCATCAGCCCACTTCACCTGCCAATGGTGGGGACCCATAGGTCCCTACCTTCGGGTTGTGTGAACCCCACCTCGGCCCAAGGGTCCACCTCTGGCACAAAGGTTGCAAAGGCCATGGACTCAGTGGAGCCACATGCCCTCCATGCCATTCCTGGCCTGGATTCCAAAGTACAAGAACAGCAGCAGTTTCTTGAGGCACTGGCCTCCTCCATTGAGAGTCTCCATGCCCGCTTGATGCCCTAACCAACAACCTGGTTCCAGTGCCGGCTGCTTCTCATCAACAGCCATCTCCTTCCACTCCTAGAGCCTTGTTGGCCCTACCAGCTCTACTGCGTTTCAATGGTGACTCCAAGCTCTGCGGGGGTTTATTAACCAATGCTATATGCAGTTCACTCTGCAGCCCTCCGTCTTCCAAGATGAATTAACCAAGGTCACCTTTATCTTGTCTCATCTCGAAGGGAAGGCACTGGCCTGGGCTTCTGCCTTGTTGGAGCAATCGGACTCTCTTCTAAGGGAATTATCTCGATTCGTGGCCTTGTTTCGACGGACCTTTGATGATCCTGGGCGGCATGCCGTGGCAAGCACTAGTTTGTTACACCTTCGTCAAGATCAAAGACGTTTATTCGACTACACTATTGAATTTTGGACTTTGGCATCTGAACTCACTTGGCAGGAAGACTGCCTACGAGCTATCTACCTGGATGGACTATCCCCGTAGCTGAAGGATGAGCTTGCTGCACGGAAGCTCCCTTCCTCTCTTGAGGACCTTATAGACTTGACGGGCCAAATTGATCATTATCTCCAAGAGCGTCACCGGGAGAATCAGATGCCCAAGAAGCCCTCTCGGGTTTGTTCCCATTTGCCACCCACCACCAGCTCTGCCTCCGATAGGGTCTCTACTGTGGTCAAGATGGAAGAGCCCATGCAGTTGGGCCATGGGCGGCTGTCCCCGGAAGGGCGCCTCTGGCAGACACAAACCAGTCTGTGTCTGTATTGTGGAGCATCTGGCCACCATCTACAGGTCTGTCCTATTCATCCAGGAAGCTTCCCGGCCTAAGTTCAGTTGGGGTCCTGAACTTGGGTGCTATGTCTCTGGCCCCTCAGTTGTCTGTACCGGTCACCTTGATCTGGGACTCCCAGTCATTTCCAGTTCTTGCTCTGGTGGACTCCGGAGCAGGAGGTAATTTTATCCTCAAGGATCTAGTCCAATTACTGGGTATAAAAACCCATCCTCTGGAAACCTCCGTATGCATTGCTTCCATTTATGGAGAACCACTACCCTGTTGAATATTCCTGACCACAGAGCCAGTTCAACTGTGTACTGGCACCCTCTACACGGAAGAAATTGAATTATTAGTACTGGAGAAATCCATTCATCCAGTAGTCTTAGGACTAACCTTGCTCCAACGTCATTCCCCTCAATTTGATTGGGGGTTGCTCCAGCTGGTAGAATGGGGTTCCACCTGCCATCAGTCTTGTCTACATAAAGTGGTGCCACCACCTGTGGTTCCTCTGGCAGTCACTTCTTCAGGTATACCTGCTCCCTATGCGGATTTTGAAGATGTATTTTCTAAGCAAAGAGCAGACCTTCTCCCACCTCTTCAGAGGTTTGATTGTCCCATAGAACTCCTACCTTGGACCACGCCTCCCCGAGGGCATACTTATCCTCTGTCTCTGCCTGAGATGAAGGCCATGGCGGAGTACATTCAAGAAAACCTTGTTAAGGGGTTCATCTGTCCTTCTACATCTCCTGCTGGAGCAGGATTCTTTTTCGTGACTAAGAAGGATGGGTCTCTCAGGCCGTGTATCGACTACTGCAGTCTGAATTCGATTACCCATAAAGACAAGTACCCTCTGCCTCTGATCTCAGAACTATTTGATCGCCTGCATGGGGCATCCATATTCACCAAGTTGGATTTACACGGGGCGTACAATTTGGAGCGGATTCACCCTGATGATATCTGGAAAACAGCTTTCAACACCAGAGACGGGCATTACAAATACCTGGTGATGCCCTTTGGCCTCCATAATGTGCCCGCAGTTTTCCAACGAATAATGAATGAAATTTTCAGAGACCTGTTGTATACCAAGGTTGTGGCATACCTGATTACATCCTTGTCTTTTCTAAAGATCTGGCTACACACCGCATTGACATCCATACCGTCCTTCAACGCCTTCATGAGAATTACTTATTTGCAAAATTAGATGTTTGTTTGAGAAATCCAGTCTGCTTTTCCTCGGGCACATCATTTCACAATGAGGATTTTCTATGGATACTGCCAAGCTTACCATGGGTCTTAAGGCCATCCAATGGTTCTTAGGATTCTCAAATTACTATCGTCATTTTATTCCACTTTATTCAACCTTGGCAGCCGTTTTGACTGCATTGACTCCTAAGGGCAAGATACTCGAAATTGGACCCCGGAAACCATCATAGCCTTTCGCCGCCTCAAAGAAGCCTTCCTGGCCGAGTCCTGTCTCCATCACCCAGACCCGAGCTGCCCCTTCCTGGTTCAGGTGGATGCCTCCGCGATTAGGGCTGGGGTGGTACTCAGCCATCGCACCGCTTCTGGATCTGTAGTCCCATGTTCATTCTACTCTCACAAGTTCTCATCTGCAGAACAAAATTATAGTATCGGAGATCGCGAGTTACTCGCCATTAAACTGGCTCTCGAAGAATGGTGCCCGTGGTTAGAGGGCGCTCAGCACAAGATTGTTGTATTCACTGATCACAAGAATCTGGAACATTTAAGCCATGCCCAACATCTCAATGCCCGTCAGGCCTGATGGGCTTTATTCTTTTCCAGGTTAAATTTTGAACTTCGTTACCATCCAGCTGAAAAAACCTCTGGGCAGATGCCCTATCACGCTTTTTTGAGCCTGAAGATACTCTGGAAGAACCCGGTCATATAATAGAGCCAGCCTGTATTTTCTTGTCTGCAACTCACCCAGTCCCTACTGGAAAGACTGTTGTGCCCCAACGTTTCCAAGAAAGAGTCCTCCGGTGGGCACATGACTCGAAGTTTGCTGGTCACCTAGGACGAGCATGAACATTGGTGCTGCTCCAGCAGTTCTTCTGGTGGCCCACTATGGTCTCTGACGCTAAAGCGAACATCGAATCGTGTAACACTTGTGCTCAACATAAACCCCCGGTCGGTGGACCCAAGGGTTTGCTTCAATCACTTTCAGCTCCTGAGGAACCGTGGAACCACCTGTCTACGGATTTCATCATGGACTTGCCACCACTTATAGCATTATAAGGGTAACAATAGATCGATTCTCGAAAATGGCCCATTTTGTCCTTTTGCTGGCCTACATCTGCTCCTGAGTTGGTACGCATGTTCTTTCATCACATCTTCAGATTACATGGCCTACCCAAGGACATTGTCTCTGATAGAGGTCCACAATTTGTTGCCAGATATTGGCGTGCCCTTTGTCGTAAACTCGACATTAACATCAGTCTGACAACAGCTTACCTCCCTCAAGCCAATGGACAAGCTGAGCATATGAATCGCTCTTTAAAGGCTTTTCTCTGTGCCTACATAAACAACTGCCAAGACAATTGGTCTGAACTCCTTCCTTGGGCGGAGTTTTCTCACAACTCCCATATCGCCACTGCTATATGTACGTCTTGATTTTCCATCGCCTATGGGAAGCAACTGCAACCACCATTGCCCATACTGTTATCAGTACCTTCCCCTGCTGCATAGGCCACTGCTGATGCCCTCAAGGCATTATGGGAACAGATAAATCTTTGCTTATGCCAAACCGCTTCCCGGGCCAAGAGATCTGCTGACAGTCACCGACACTCGGCTCCTGAATTCCTTCCTGGCCAGAAAGTCTGGTTGAGCACTCGGTATATCCAGCTCAAGATACCCTCTCAAAGGTTTGCACCAAGGTACATTGGACCTTTCTCGATCACTCGACACATTGGACCAGTTACATATCAGCTTCGGCTGCTGCTTATGCTGGGAATCCAAAACACGTTCCATCTGTCCCTTTTAAAACCAGTGGTCCTGTCCTGGCCTTCACGAAAGGCTCCTGAACCACCTCCATTGGTGACTGAGACTGATACTACCTATAGGTTACATGAAGTCCTCGATGTCCGCCTTAGGGGCCGCCATTAGGAATACCTCCTTTCCTGGGAGGGTTATGGCCCTGAAGAAAACTCGTGGGAACCAGCTCGAAACATCTTGGATAAAACCCTCCTCCTACAATTTCATCAGGTCCATCCGGGCAAACCCAGACCTCCAAGGGGGGGTCACTGTTATGCGTGCCATCCACGGCAGACCCACGGCATGACAACCTCACCTCTCTTCAGTAACCAACGCCTGGTCCCTCATCTCTGGCGGTGGTGGGCTGCCAGCTCCATCCTCGGGCCACCCCTGGTGCCTCCGGCTCAGCTACAGACCCTGGTGTCTCGTCCAGCTTCCTCTTCCATTGCTCCACGTCGGGCCTCTCTGCGGGGCCCGCGGAGGGATGTTGCTACTCGGCGCTGCATCCCTCCCTAGGCGCGAGCGCATCACTGAACCTTAAGTAGGGCCCACGGCAGGAACTGAGCCATGGCCCCAGGTGATGATGTCAGCGGACTTTTAGTATTTAAGCGCAGACTCCACTCCCTAGCTTTGCCTTTGCAACAGGTCTCCTCGTTGGTCGAGTACTCGTTGCCTAAAGAGAGATTCATCTCGTTCCTGTGTTCCTGTTTCTTGATTGAACCTTGTTCCTGATTTCCTTGTTACTGCATTCCTGCTCTTCAGCTCTTCCTTGGATTGCCTACACAGACTTTGACTCTGCTTTGCCTGACCACACCGTTGACTTTCTCCAAGCCTGGACCTCTGCCTTGCCTGACTACCCCATTGACTCTCTCCAAGCCCGGACCTCTGCTTTGCCTGACTACGCCATTGACTCTCTCCAAGCCCGGACCACTGCATCACCTGACTACTCCATCGCTTCTCTCCAGACCCAGATCTCTGCATCGCCTGACTACTTTGTTTCCTCTTTCCAGACCCAGATCTCTGCATCGCCTGACTACTTTGTTTCCTCTCTCCAGACCCAAACCTCTGCATTGCCTGACAACTCCGTTACCTCTCTCCAGACCCAGACCTCTGCTTTGCTTGACTATGTTCGACTATCTCCGTGATCAGCCTTGCTTGCCGCCAGCCCTTAGTCAAGCTTGCTCTATGATGCCTCTTCAGCCTACATCCTGGATTTTGGCCTGCTCTTGCTTGGGCGCCCCCTGTCTGACTTTGTTCCTTTGGCGCCTGGGTCTCCAGGACAATACCTCGTCCAGTACTAGACTGTATGATCTCTCTCCTGCTGTCTCTGGGCTGACCTTGATCACTCCATCGATGATGACATACAGAGGCCACCTAAGTCCAGCCGGCTCCGGTATCCAAAGGCTCAACCCATGGGGAACAAAGGCTGGTACTGGTGAAGCGTCTGCTGGCCTCCGTCCATCAGCCCACTTTGCCTGCCAACGGTGGGGACCCATAGGTTCCTATCTACAGGTTGCATCAACCCCATCTCAGCCCAAGGGTCCACCTCCGGTGCAACAGCTTCAGCCAGGTAGTGATTCTTGGGCCTTGGATTAAGCCAAAAGCCCAGGCTGGGGCCCATCACCTGGGCCTCAGCTTAAACCGAGGCTTGACATTGGAGCCTAGATCAGAGCCTGAGCCCAGGCCCAATGCCATGGCCTGGTCTTGTCCAGCCTAGGCCAGGTCTTGTCCAGCCTTGTCCAGGTCTTGTCCAGCCTAGGCCTGGTCTTGTCCAGCCTAGGCCTAGGCCAGAGCCTGAGCCCAGGCTCAATAACGAGGCCTGACCCAGAGGCTGAGTCCCAATGCCTGGACCTGAGCCCAGGTAAGGCCCGGAGGCTGGGTCCTTATGCCTGGACCTCAGCCTAAGCTAGACCTCAGGCCCAAGCCCAAGCCAGACATGAGGGCCCTGTTCAGAGGCCAGGTCCTAATGCCTAGGCCTCAAGCCAGGCCCAGGTCTGACACAGGATCTTGGTCCAGGGTCAGGCCAAGGCCCTGAGGCCAGAGCACTGGCTGCATAGCTCCTCTTCTTGTATTCTTTCTTTTGCAAATGATAGAATCCTCTGGGCACACACCAGAATAAATTAACTCCGGCACATCCTCCTCAGGAAGGAGCACCATTTGTTGTATGGTGTCTGGCACTGTATGGAACTGCTGTACCTCAAAATAGCGCCCTCCACTGATGGGGATGTGCCAGATTTAATTTACTCCAGTGCATCCCCAGTGGATGCCCTCATTTGCAAAAGAGAGTAGATAAGAAAAGGACCAACACTGCCAGTGCTCTGGCCTCGGGTCCTGAGCCTGACCCTGGGTTAACTTCTCTGTGCTTACAGACCACCCACAAGATGTTCCTCTCACCTTGACTTGCACAATTGGGCCTTCCATCACATCTTGCCCTGCCCCCAACCCCAGGAGGTACCTTCCATTTACCAGCCACCCCCAACCATCGCGGCAACCAGGCATGTGCGAATAGTGCTGCAGAAGGAACATCACGTGATGACAGCACTATTTCACCAACATCATCCTGTATGCAATTGCTGAGGCAGTAACATCAGTGGCATGCTGGCATGGAAGTGACACAGAACCATGTAAGTGTGCCAAGGAGAGCCCCCCAGAGACTGCATCGGACCCCCCACCCACGCTGTGCTCTGACCATGGCACCATGTTATTGGTGGCATCTGCATTGGCACGGCACCTTCACTAATGATTGTTTAGACCAGGGGTGGGTACTTCCGGTCCTCGAGGGCCACAAACCAGTCTAGTTTTCAGGATATCCCTAATGAATATGCATGAGAGAGATTTGCATGCACTCTGCCTCAGTTGTATGCAAATCTATGTCATGCATATTCATTAGGATATCCTAAAACCTCGACAGGTTTATGGCCCTCGAGGACTGGAATTGCCCACCCCTGGTTTAGACTGTTTCTATGCTAAATTTAATTATATTTGATACATTTTATATATTAATTTATATTTGACATTGCAATGTTTTGCTGTCTGCTTGGTCTTATGTTTTAGTATTAAAATATATTTTGTGCTTTTTCATTCATGATCTGTTCTGAGCTAAAGTTTATAAGTGCATTGAAAACTGAATTATAAGCATATAAGTAAAAATAAATAGAATTTAGGGATTTCATAGTGAAGAATTAATCATTTATATTGCAAGCTTCTTAGATCTTCTCTTTATATATCTAATATGGTTAGAGGGTTTGTGCCTGGATGGGATCCTGCCTGGAGGTTTATGATAGCATAAAAGTCTTCCTGACCAATCAGCATAAGCAGATAGTGGCTCACATTGGTTGACAAGACAGTAGTGGAAAGGGAAAGGTTTTTAGCTTTTATCACTGCTTGAACCAACACATGTTCAACCTGGACCCATTCTTTCCAGTCCAGATTCCCAGCAGTCACAAGCACAAACACTATATACACACAGAGGCACACATACAAACATAGACAAGCATACAAATACACATGAGCAACTATACAACTTGTTCCAGAATTGGAAGTCCAAATTTTCCATTCCTACTTTCACCAAATTGGAAAACAGCTAATAAAGCAGAAAGGTTTATTACATTATTTTCTTTATACATTATGTAATTCCTTTTTTGAAGAAAAACTTTTGCTCGTGCAAAGAACGGCTAATTCTGCCAGTTCAATGCAACAAATCTGTTGCATAAATTTCCTACATGCTTAAGTACACGCTACACTTTGAAACAGAGAAAATCTGTGAAACTTCTAGCAGAGGTGAGAGGAGTCAAAACATCAGCAGAATTCAAGCATGCATGGAACAAACACTTTACTAGCAGGGGGACAGAGGGAGCAGGCATAGTGGCTGTGGTGGTTGGCATGGAGCAGTCAACATTATCCAGGCATTTCAGTCCAGTACTGAGGGCCATGATGAAACAGGTCAGGTAGCACATAGAGTGCCCACAGCAGTATATGGAGTGGCAGGAGATGAAACATGCTTTGTGCAACATAGCTGGCAGGTCAAATGAAATGGATGCAATTGATTGCACCCATGTTGCTCTTACCACCCCCTCTCCCCCACATGGTAGAGAAATGGCATATCACAACAGGATACACTATATAAACAGAGGACTCGGCGCAATTATAATGCCAACAAGTAAGTATATATCAATTTTTTATTTAGAAATGACTTTGTTTATATAGTGTATCTATTAATAGAAACAGAGGTGTACGTACTTTGATATCACAACAGGAAGCATTTTCAATCTCTGAATGTTCAAGTTGTTTGCAATGCGCAAATGAAGATCCTATGTGTGGTCTCCAAATTCGCTGGAAGCAGTCAATGCAGCACAGTAGCAGGTACAAATTAGAAGATCAGATGACCCAAATGATCCTTATTTTCTGGGATGTTCTACTTAGCGCCCTTGCTTTTTGACTGCTTGTGAGTATCTCCGATGCCCCTGTTGCTATGAAGGAGGGGGGCAAGAGATCTCATATCAGTATATCCTGTTTTCTGTCCGGGTGCCTTTTCATGCAGAACAGTTTCCATTTCTATCCAACTGGTTAAATATAAGCTCATGTGTGAAAGGTGGCTCCACCCTCATGGATATCTGAACTTGTGAGCAGCCTGCAGGGAGTGAAACACTCAGGCTTGAAGAGGAGCTGCTTTCACACAGCACTAGCTGGATACAACGTTTTGTCTTTACTGTGGGGTCAAGATCTTTCACTTCTTGCCAGCACTAATATACCATAAATAAAAGCGACATGGCTGGTATGCTTAGCAAGGACACGTTGGACATTGAGGTACATAGATTTATAGTTGTCTTAAATGTTAATAACAATTTCCTCTGACTTTGCAAACCTGTATGCGCCAAATGCTGGTTTTCACTGAGATTTTTGAGAGAAAATCACTCCAGTGTTAAAAAAAAAAAAAGAGAGAGGTAATGAGACACGATCGTAAATTGTTCTGATTTCCATTTACATACACCTTGAAAAGAGTGGAGAAGCATTTTTCAGTTGCTGCAGGGAGAACAGAGAATTTAGGGAGTTTATGAGCCTTTCTGCATGGTTACTGTATATAAAAGGGGAGATACAGAACAAGACAGATGGTGCATATATTCATTCCTCTTGATTTATTTTTCTTGCTTTGACTCCTTTATTTTTGATAATTTGTTTTAATCTTGAGCCTATGAATGTGTGAATGACTTCTAAAATGTATATTGACAGGTATAATGCAAATACCTACGTTTAGATACATTTTTCATTCCCAGAAGTTCCTTGTTCAGTTCTAGAATGCAGGGCTTGTCCGATTTGTACTTTTTATCGAGAGAATTTGCCTATTTTTCCCTTTGTTTGAAAGCTCCTGATTGTGCAACCTGGGTGAGTAAAGGCTATTTGGGGGGTAAAGGTCACCAATGTAGCTCAGATTAACATTTAGAGTATTGTATTAACAGTTACATATAAAACAGTTTACGACATCTGTGCAGAAACATGTGTGTGGGAGGGAGGGGATTTTTATTTCCTTTGGGCCTTTTGTATGAAATAGAAAGCTGCGCTGATTACAAAAGCTCATCAGTAACGCCTAGGTTAACCTTTTAGAGTACTTTACAATATTAATGAATAACATAGAAGCTGTTGTCTAAGTAAATTATCCATAGAAAACCCTTGCAGATACAATGCAAGAAGGGAACTGGGATAGAGAACAGTACCCATTAGTATACATGTTAAACAGAGGTGGAGTTGATTAAAAAAGAATGAACTCCCTTCGATCTGTGGGCTTCCATAAATATGAGAGCAAAAGAGACGGATGCTTATACCTAATGGGCCGGATTTTAAAAGGGTTACACCCGTAACCAGGTTTACGTGCGCTGGGCCTATTTTAAAAAGGCCCAGCAATACGCGTAAACCTGGTTTTAAAAAGGCCTGGCAATACACGTAAACCAGGGCTGAAGTAAGTTTTGAGATAAAAAAAAGAAAATGACAAAGGTAGGGGGAAAGGGTGGGGGAGGTAGGGGAAGGGAAGGGAAGGTGGGTTCGGGGGGGTAGGGAAGTTCCCTCTGAGGCCGCTTCGATTTTGGAGTGGCCTGAGAGGGAATGGGGGAAGACAGGGTGGTTCAGCGCAGGCTTGGCGCGTGCAAGGTGCACAATTGTGCACCCCCTTGCACATGCCGACCCCGATTTTATAACTTGCGCACACTCTCTCTCTCTCTCTCATGAAAAAATACCTTAACATGTGCAGAAAGGCCATAATGAGGCTTGGAAAATAACCCCCTTAGGCCTAGATTTATCAAAATGCACTAAATATCGCATGTGATAGGAAAAGGGTTGTGTTTTATGGTAATAGGCTGCTTATCGCAAAGTGCTCTATCTTAGCACTTCGCATAGGTATTACCGCAAATTACAATAACGTTTTTGCACTTTGCGATAAGTGCCAGAATTGTTGTAATTCCTACCTACAACCACTGGAGAGAGAGGGAGAGTGAGAGAGAGAGAGAGAGTGATTGTGTGTGAAAATTGAATAAATGTAGGTGAATGAGTATTTCAGTATGTAGGTTGTATATGATCTTTCTATTTTTTATCTTCTTTTTGTATGAGATTTTCTGTAGTAATACCCAAACATTTTTTAATATATATTATATGGATTTGTTGTATGGTATTGACACAGATTGTTTTGTGTTTTTAAGTGTTCATATAAGTTGTATGCACAATTACATTTATATTAAAATTGGTAAATAAGTTGTTCAAAAAGAAAATATTGCTTTTTAATTTGTTAAAGTTTACTAGAAATTGACTGTATAACTCCTAATATTTAATATATTATGGTTTCTGGGGATAGTAATTTTATTTTTTGCCATTATATTATTTCCAACTTTGGGGGTTACCCAGATAAAAACAGATATTTGAAAATCCCTCTCCCCTTCTCTGTCTAAATTTTGTCTGGGTAATGAGTTACCCAGACAAAAGGCAATTATGGAGGTGTTCTTAGGAGAGTATTACATTTTAGCCAGTGGGTACTGATATTCAAAACTACTCAGCTAATGTTAGTCAGATTAGTCTAGTCATGATAGCTGTCCTAAAGTATTCCAGATAACTTTATCCAGGTATAATCAGTGCAAGACTTATCAAGGTATTTCACTGAATATTTGAGTAATTTATCTGCCTAAGTTTACCCAGGTAAATTTCTTGTTCATTGGCCTATTGAATATCAACCTTGGTGATACTGATGCTAGGTCCAATGCAACAACTTTCAAAACAGTAATTTAGAAAATATTACTGTAAGAATATAAGGGTATTCTGTAGCCTGTGATGAAAAGCCCACTTTCCTCTCCCCTCCTGTCTCTCCCTGTCTCTGGGGAGGGGCAACACTACTGAAGTGTACCACTTATTTACCTTACAAGTGATCCTAAAAGAACAGGAAAGGACAACTATTTGCCTCAAAGTCAGACTTTTATCAGACACTTCAGGCTTACTGGCTAGAATAATACAGACAACTTAAGGATCTAAGAGAAGATACTTATACTGCAATCCTTCACACATCATACACTGGTAATGAGTATAACTTTGAATATTGTAAATGAACTCAAAGCACTATATATCAAAATAGCTTTGACTTGCTTAGGATGTCATTAATTTGCTGAGTTTAATATCTGTCATAACTTTAGAAGATTACCATCTGTCTCACCATTATAAATGTCTAGTTTGCAGGGCCATGAGAGATGCTGCGGCCCATAGAGGATGTCCCTGAAATGGCAGCACACATTAAGGTCTCCATTCATCTTGGGCTGCTAGGCGGCAGGCAGGAGACTTTTTCTTATGTGCAGTAACCTCTAGTATGCTGAAGCTCGTCCACTGGGCTGTGGAGAAGGGCAGAGAGTGATTGTTCAGATATCATCTTCATGTGTTAATCAGTCATTTTATGCTGCCATCCCATTTAATCCCTCTCCCCTGATGCTTTTAAAAGCCAGTGCGAGATAGTGCACTTAGTGTTCCCCTATTTACCTCTGCAGGATCAGGCTAGATGCCTGGTCCACCTTAAATCCACTAAGGAGAGTATGCTTTATGGGTGGGATCCTGCGGGGCAGGTGGAGCTCAGAGGACATTACCAGAGGCTGAGGAATAAGAGCTGGGATCCAGCTGAAGATAACCAGACCAGGCCCAGGTCTCCAGGGGAAGGCAGCTCCTGTAACATAATACTGTCCAAACACTGAGCTGAGACAAAGCTGAACTGTGAGTACTGAGAAAAGCAGTACTGAACTGCAAGTAAATAGACTAAATTTCTGAAGGGAAGACAGTCTACTCTTGTGCATGTGTGATGCTGTAATAAAGATATATTGTTTTAAGAAAGGCTGAAATCCGACTAGTTTGTCTCCAGGCCTGTGAGAATCACTGCTCATTTCCACAGCCTAGATATGCATATGTAGGAGGTCATAAATAATGAATAGGAGCATAAAATGGAGTCTCTTCTTCATTTTGGACTGCAGGTCCTCCCTCTCTGGCTCTTGTGATCTCCGGCAGCATGACATCTGGTCTTGTGAAATCTTGACCAAGGCTCTGCCTGGCTGTGTAGAGCTCACCTGTGAGCTAACTTTTCTGATGTCTGCCTTTCAGAATTGGTGTGTCAGGCAGATCAGGTCTCTGCTGCAGGTCTTTTCTTACACACACACTTGGCCTGTTTGACTCAGAACCTCTATTTATGGAGAAGTGTTATGGGCCTTGTTAAACAGCTGTGCTGGCAGAGCACATAACTCAGTCATGTATTGGTTTCTGGCCAAAGTTCATCATCTCTGTTTTCTTCTGTTGGCACACAAGTCAGCATCCATATTGTGAAGTCTGAATTCATATTTTGCTGTATACAGTAGTAAAACATCTGGTACTTATATCATGTTTACTAGGTTGGTATGAATCTATGGCTGCTTTCTGAAAAAAAAGGCTCTGCAGCTCTATCTTTATGTGGATTTTATTTATACAAAGGAAAATAAGGAGAAACAAACAACATGCAAACAGTATTTGAAAGAAAGCAAAAACATAAATCCTAACTCTATCTGAGCTTTTGCTATATTGTACATACAAGAGCAGTTATTTCACTGTTTTGGGTTAGATTAAGCTTGGAAGCCCCACAAAACCATAGTAAAATCAATAACTGTTTTAATCTCTCCCGAGTTTTACAATTCAGCCTACCCTTTGATCTGCTTTCCTGGACTTACCTAACTTCCTCTTCCTGTCTATTACTTATAGGATGGGTGAGGGGTTTAGAAGGTGAGGGAATGGAGGAGGGGAGGATGGAAGATGGGCAAGATGGAAGGTGAGAGATCAGAGGGTGTGCAGAGGAGGAGAAGATAGAAAGTATGAGAGTTCGGTGAAGTCGAGGAGGAGAAGGATGGACTATTAGGGGGTTGGAAGGAGGAGAAGGAAAGAAGGTGAGAGGGAAGTTGAGGGAATTAAGGAAAGGAGGATATATGGGGCAGAATGAAAAGTATGTAAGGGGAGGGCTAGGCAAGGGAGGGAGTATGGAAGGTGGAGAGAATGATGGGAGGGGAGGGGGTATAAGTTAAGGGAGGAGAGGATGAAGGTATAGGTTGTGGGAAGTAGGAGGTAGGGTAAAGAGAGAGAAAAGGACAGAAGGTGAGAAAAGAGGGGAAATGACTTGGGAGAAAAAGATTTTCTGAGAGGAATGGGAGCAGCTATTGGAAAGGACAAGGAAGCTAGATGGTTGGAGATGATGAAAGGAGTAACCCAATGAGGGGGACAGAAGGCTGAAAAGGGGCAATAGCAAAGAGTTGGGAAGATGTAGGTTTTGAAAGCTGGAGAGAAGATAAATGTATGGAATCTGAGTATATAATGAGAGAGAGAGAGGCATGGAGGAAAATGAGATGATCAATGTCAGAGGCATGTAAAGAAGGAACTGAAGAAGAGAGGAAGAGGGAGAAGAAATGGATAATGGACAGAATACCCTAAAAAAGAGGATTGGAGACAAACAAGAAAATAAGAGAAAAAAAGATGAGGACCAAAATGATTAGAAAAATGTCAAGAAAATAGAGAAAAAAACATTTTCAGTTTAGTGAATGGAATATGTCAACTTTGGGAATGTGCGTTTCATATCTTTGTATTTTGCAAAATACAGGGGCAAATTCATTTTTGGTTCTAATTCTCTCCAAGAATTTGTTGTCTTGGCATTTCCAGTATAGTTGTTGTTTTCATGTTTCTATTTCTAAGTTATAGTCATTTATTTTGTATTTGTTGAGGGTCTTTCTGTAGATGACATCATCATAGTTTAAAGGCACATAGTCCTTTTTCAACCTCTACCGCTTTACAAAGCAGAGATTACTAATCAGTTCGGTAGATGTTAAGGATCATACCAATACAGATATAATGGTCATGCATTTGGGACCAAGGTCACATAAGAACATAAGAAGAACATAAGAAAATGCCATACTGGGTCAGACCAAGGGTCCATCAAGCCCAGCATCCTGTTTCCAACAGTGGCCAATCCAGGCCATAAGAACCTGGCAAGTACCCAAAAACTAAGTCTATTACATGTAACCATTGCTAATGGCAGTGGCTATTCTCTAAGTGAACTTAATAGCAGGTAATGGACTTCTCCTCCAAGAACTTATCCAATCCTTTTTTAAACTCAGCTATACTAACTGCACGAACCACATTCTCTGGCAACAAATTCCAGAGTTTAATTGTGCGTTGAGTAAAAAAGAACTTTCTCCGATTAGTTTTAAATGTGCCCCATGCTAACTTCATGGAGTGCCCCCTAGTCTTTCTACTATCCAAAAGAGTAAATAACACTTGTGTCTTGCTTTAAATAAAAAATGTCTCCTGCTGTGCATTTCCTGGCTATCTCAGCTTGCAAGATTGCAGTGATTCCAACTGGCATGAGGTAGACAGCCTGAGTCTTGGGGTCCTGCAGCACTGAAGCTGACTACAAAACCAGGCACTAGTCTGCAGCACACCGACACAAATGTGCCGAAGATGCATGATAAGGGGTGCATCCCATAGGGAAAATGTTTCTCGAGCATTTGTGGAAAAAAGAAGGAAACAGAAAGCTTCTACATTCCTTGCTGCCTCAACTTTGATACAAGGACCATTAGACAATCATCTGATTCATCCCAATACACAAACTGATGGTGAAATATGAGAATCTACAGGTGAGGTTTCTTTGAGTTCTTTGCCCTCTACCTCTACCTGCCTTTCTCCCTAAGTATAAGGATGATTGTCTCAAGTGGTGGTATATTGAATCTTTGCACGAACCCCTTGGATACCTCTGTTAGTGCTAGACATCCTGGGACAGTGGAAAGGGTTTTTTCACACCATCCTACTCCTGCTACATCTATCTTGGGGACAATTTCCAATGCTGGCAAGGATCCAGAGTTCTTTGTCTGGGACAACTGATATAAGAATGGCTATTTCTATTCCAGTTCCAGATGTGATTAATTCATTACCTGGTTTAAAAGGCATGGTGACCAGTAGAAGCTTTGCTGAACCAGAAGAGATTACATTTAAGGATATGTGGAAGCTAGTTACTTGGACAGATTCCATATTGGATCCATATTACCCTCAGAAATTAACACCTGTCCAAAGCAAGTGTTACTTTCTAATCAGGCAAAAAAAAGTGTACAGAAAATCAGAAAATGCTGCTATCTGTACTTTCTCTGACTTAATATTATAGCAATATTAAGTCAGAGGAACAAAAAGGGCAGAATGTAAAAAACAAAAAAAGAAGTGGCCCACAGTCAGGTTAGGAAAAGGGACGCTCTATTAACAAGCATCCATTTTCCTAACCTGTGGCTGTGCCCAGGTTAGTAAAATGGATACTCGTAAAATTGGGCATCCGTTTTCCTAACCCACTGACAGCCGACCTCTTCTGGGCGTCCGCTGCCGAGGATGTGCTAGTGGCGCACATTTGTCCCTAGCGCCTCCATGGCAGCATGAGCCCTCATTTAAATATTCAATCAAGAGCCCAGGAGAGGTGGCTGGGCATGCGTTAGGAAAGAGAGCATTCAACACTAGGCGCCCTTTTTCCGGGCTGATTTAAATGGATCAGCCTGCTAGACAATAAACTGATTCTCAAGGTCAGTAAATTTATCTCTCTCTAATTCTTTGAGTACTATACAGTCAACATTGGCTGCTAATGACATATTATCTTGTTTTACATTCTAAAGTGGAATCTTTTGAAAACACCTTGAGAGCTAAAAATCTTTGCATATTACATTTTTCTAAGACTAGGTTGATGTCTCCATTACAACATTTTACGAAATATACAGAAGAGGTTTTGCAAATCTCATCAGATATTGCTCTCAAGATATTTTTATATTCCTGAATTGAAGAGGCAAATTAAAGAAGAAGGATGCATGGATGTATTAACTTCATTTATTAGTTCAAATGTTACTGCTTTCCTGCAGGATTCACAAGATATTACACCCTCTAGAGCTACATTGATTGTCACATTTGTTGCAGATTTAGACAGATTTAATACTTTGACATTATTTCAAATACAAGAATGAGATTTTCTGTAGTGCTAGAATACAGGTTTTTCCAGATGTTTCTTGCGAAACACAACTGTGAAGGAGATATTTTTCTATCTTTAAAATCTTTCCCTGGGGGTTTTTTCTCTTAGTTTCCTTGTAAATGATTAGTAATCCTTCAGAGAAACAAGTACACTTTTGTTGACCCAGTCCATCTGGAAACATTTATAACTGATAAATCTGTTATTTAGTTGGCCATTCTAGGGAGATAATGGTTGATAAGGGATAAAATGAGCAAAATTGATTAGCAAGCTGGCTTGTTGTAGAATTTTCTTGTTGTTTTTCTTAGTTAGGCTCCAATATAATAAAGACTTGAAGGGAAGTGTGGGTATGTAACCTTTTTTTCCCGTTTGATTGTTTCCTAGTATGTGCTTTGTTGCATTTTATTATCTTGTATCCTTCCTTATCTTGGTTTTCATTCATTGTTTTGTTTAAATGTCAATAAAGAATAACAAAAAAAGCTCCCAGTTTGTGGTGGTGTGTACAGGGTGAGGGAACACTTTTTCAGTTGGTCATAGGTGTCAAATTGCCCTGCTATGGCTGTGGTCATTAGTACTCTGCTGTCTTACCTTCGTCCTGAAGAGATGCTTCCCTGAAAACCACCCAAAAAACCCCAAGATCCTACATTAAGGGGTAGATTTTAAAAAGGAGCGCACGGGCGTACATGTCCGCATGCTACTTGGCGCGCACACATGCACGCCCAATTTTATAACATGCATGCACAGGCATGCCCATGTTATAAAATCTGGGGTCAGCACGCACAAGGGGGTGCACAATTATGCACCTTGTCCATGCTGGGCCCGCTCCCAATCACGCTGCCTTCTCCCATTCCCTCCCAGGCTGCTCCGAAATCGGTGCGGCCTCAGAGGGGAACTTCCCTACACCCCCACCCCACCTTCTCTTCCCTTCCCATTCCTCCCCCGCCCTTTCCCCCTACCATTTTTTCTTTTTTTTTGTTTCTAAACTTACGGCAAATGGCCGCTGTGCCTGGAGCCTCTGGCCCCACCCCCACCCCACCCCTTTTAGCAAGCCCCAAGACTTACACACGTCCCGGGGCTTTACGTGCGTCGCCGGGCCTTTTTAAAATAGGTCCAGTGCTTAAGACTGGTTACGCGCGTCAATCTGGAGGATTGACATGTGTAACCTTTTTAAAATCTGGTCCTAATACTGTTAATTCGGAATTTTCTGAATTATGTTTCAGAAAATCATCTTCTCTTCAGGTCAGAGACAGGAGCACCTATCTGAACACTCCAGTAGACTGCTATTACTAGTGCTTGTGCTTTCAACTCTGCCATAGAGGATCTGAAGGGGGGAAATTGAGTCAGTGCAGGGGAGAGCAAACTATACTTTGTATAAAAGTTTCAAAGGGAAAGTGCAAAGGCATGGAATTAAAATTTACAAGTAAAAAAATGGAAATAAACACTATATGTTATTATGATGCACATCTTTAACGGGTAGATTCATTTTTGGCCCGCCGCAGGAATTTCCCGCAGTTCGGGCCTTTGAAATTCGAAGGGGACCCGAAAACACATTTTTTCTGAAATTTCAGGAAAAATTCATTCGGGATTCATTGCCCCTGAAACAGGATGAATTAGGCATGTGTGGGAAAACAGCATTTATTGCATGATAAACACTGTTTATCATGCAGTATTCTCAGATTGTGGTAATACTGCACAATATTTGTGATATTGCACTTTTTTTGCTGAAAATTATGACCCCTATTGAAATTTGAAGTGGTGCATGCATTGACATGTATACATTTGTCAAATGCATACAAAGCAGCTAATGCACTATTAATTATATGCTAATAAACTAATATAACTTGCCCAAAATAAAGGAAGCCGCGTTATTATAATAAAAATTGAGGAGATGTAGATATTTTCACATGAGAGAATCGAGACACTGGTGCATGTCCTGATGCATTTGCTGTAATATTAAATGCGTCATTGTGGTCCAAAATCTCTTTCACAAAATGAAATAATCCCATGGGGGTCTAGGAGGACCCCTGTTCACTACCCCCACTCCCTCCAGCTGTCTCTAGAGATGGCCTAGCAGGGACAAAGATAAAATAAATAAATTTAAAGTTGCATGGTGACACTATACCCTTCCCATTCTCCATCCCTTTCCATAAAAATCATCCCCCCGATTCTTACCCCACCTGGTTCCAACCACACAAGGCACCCAACTCCCTTGCCCCCCCCCCCCCCCCATTCCATAGATGAAATTCTTGGTTTCTAATGATTCCGCCTTCATCCCAGCCACCCCTCCTGTACCTCCCCCTGACACAGAAAACCTTTCTGGTGTCTAGTGCGGCCCCCCCATGTTCCCTCCCCATACCTTTTGAAGAAATTCTTGGCATCTCATGGGGCCTGGAGCACACCCTAACTCTGCTCTGGTTGACACCATCTTTCAAAATGGCACTGACCAGCCTGTGCCCCTATCATGTGATAGGGCAAAGGCCATTTGGTGCCATTTTGAAACATGAGGTTGACAGGTCTGGTGCTAGGGGGCATTTCAGACAACACTAGACACCAGAGAAGTGTTTTATATAAGGGGTGGCTAAGGTGCAGAAGCCACTGGAAATCAGGGATTTCATCTATGGATGTGAAAGGGGAATTCCAGAGAGGTGAAGCATTGGTTGCCTTGGAGGGGACTGGAACTAGTGGGGTGTGTTAGAAAAAGGGCATGACTTCTATGGAAAGGAGAGGGGTTTGGGAATGGGGTGGCGCATTGCCAAATTACTTTAATTTTTTTTTTTTACTTTTGCCTCTGCTGGTCCACCTCAAGAGGTGGCAGAGGGTTTGGTGTGGGTGTTCCTAGACCCCCTCTATGGGGGTAATGTTTGGACTGCATGGTCCTTTACAGGATTGCAGGCCCGATTGAAGTGGGCTACCATCATGCATTTTCCCCCATTTTGCTGCAATATTATGGCCATTTTCCTTGATAAACAATATTGCATAACCACTGTGCTATTTTACCCTCCCATACTAAAATATCGCAGCTTGATAAATGACCACCCTAAGTTTGAAATCTCTTAGCTAAATTTAACTGAAATGGATAACTTATAATATGTTTACAGCAAGTTCCTAAAGTTCTCATGAGATGTGTATGCCCATGGGAAAACTAATACAAGAACAAAAAGGTTTATCATAAAGCCAAGGAAATACAGTAGACAACAAAAGGGTCCTTAACATATTAAAACATGAAAGGATATAGGAATTGTGACAGTTTGGTTGGACCCTGCAAAAGAGAAGTTTTGAGAAGTAAATAGGAGGAGTTTCTCAGGAGCTGCAGTCAGGCTGATTATTAACACGGCTAAAGAGTTCTAGAAATTCGAAAAGGAAGCAGAGGGTATGTCTTCTTCTCCAAGTCAGCATGGAGATGTATGTCATATTTATTTATTTATTTATTTATCTATTTATTTAAAGGTTTTTCTATACTGACGTTCTCAGAGCATCACATCAGTTTACAAGTAACATGTTGAGAAAACAGTATATAAAAAATGTAACTGTGCATTACATATAATGAAGAACATTAATATAGAGCAAAAACTTAGGATATAATATAATAGATAGGGATATGAATCGTTTTTCAACGACTAAAATTATCGTCTGATAATTTTAATATCGTCTTAAATCATTATAGAACACAACACAATAGAAATTCTAACGATTTATCGTTAAAAATCGTTAAATCGTGTTAGTGCGCACTAACTCCCGTTAGTGCGCACTAACAGAAAATGATACAAATTGACACTTTCCAGGTCAGTAAAGGTCAGTTAGGAATGAATATGTATTCCTATTGGCTGGCTGCCCTCTTATCTATTGATGTTACCAAGGTTCCCACTGAGGTGATGGTTGGGGGGATGGGAAATGGAAATGGAAACTCAGGAACACTAACAGAAAATGATACAAATTATTGACACTTTCTAGGTCAGTAAAGGTCAGTTAGGAATGAATCTTCCTGCACACTGTGCCCTAACCCTGATACCAGGGGTGTTGTGATCTTCCTGCACACAGTGCCCTAACCCTGACACCAGGGGTGTTGTGATCTTCCTGCACACAGAGGGGGTGTTTGAGAGGGTGGTGGAGGTGGGAAAGCTGGCTGTAAGCTTGGCTATTTTGTCATGGAAGAAGTGAGTAAGGTTGTCACACATGGTTTTAGATTCTTTATTGGGGATGGGGGGGCAGTTTTTGTGAGGTCTGAAACAGGAAAAGAGCGCTTTGGCGTTGTAATGAATGTTGTGAATTCTGAGGGCGTAGAAGTCATGTTTGGTATTAAGTATAGAGGTTCTATAGAGGGATAGGGTGGGTTTGTATGAAGCCTGTGGGGAGGGGGATGGATTCATGCTCCATTTCTTTTCAGAGTTTCTTAGATCACGTTTGAGGTTTTTTAGTTCTAGGGTGTACCATGGTTTTCTAGAGTTGTGGGAAGAGTTTAGGGTTTTGGTTGTTAGGGGGCAGATTTTGATGGCAATGTCTCTGGTGATGTTGTGCCAGTTGGAGAAGGCAGATTCAGGGTTGGATAGATCGAGATCACTGAGGGTATCTGTGAAGGAGAAAATTAGTTCATCTTTGGAGCAGGGTTTTCTGAAATGCCCGTAAATATGACCATATTACCCCTATCCTTAAAGACTTGCATTGGCTCCCGATCCCTTCGCGTATCCTCTATAAAACCCTTACTATTATTCACAAATCCATCTACAGACACAACTCCAACTGGCTTAATGAGCCGTTCCATCTCAAACTCTCAGTCCGCCCCACCAGAGCAAACAATACAGGAAGTCTCCATATCCCATCCCTCAAGAAGGCACACCTCACCTCCACGAGGTACCGAGCTTTATTGCCGGTCCCACCCGCTAGAACTCAGTACCCACAAAACTCTGACTTGAGCCTTGCACCATCAAATTCAAAAATAAATTAAAGACCTGGCTTTTCAAAAAGCTTACCCAGATTAGATCACCTGCGTCTTAACCCCCTGCTGCATCAGTATGTTATTTGAACTCATTTGTTAAGTTATGTTACATTGTTTAATTTATTATTTAATTTATTTATTTATTTAAAGTCTCTTTTATACTGATAGCCGTTCGCACATCGTATCGGTTTACATAAAACAAATAACTTTGGGCAGGGCCCTTACAAGTAACAGCCGAATACAATTAACAGGAAGTATGGATAATACTGATAAGCATAACAATATATTAGTATATACAACAACTATAATATAATAACAATATACAGGATCCAGCGTTCATAAAGCATTCTTAGTCAACAATTCGGAGGAGTAGGTAACAGGATTGAATTGTAACAGGATTGAATTGTTGTTATGTTAATAGGGATGTGAATCATTTTTTGACGATTTAAAATATCGTCCGATATATTTTAAATCGTCAAAAATCGTTAGAGTCGATATTTAATAGGAATTCCCCCGATTTATCGTCAAAAATCGTAAATCGGGGGAAGGGGGAGGGGAAGGGGGAGGGGGAGGGCGGGGAAAACCGGCACACTAAAACATCCCTAAAACCCACCCCGACCCTTTAAAATAAATCCCCCACCCTCCCGAACCCCCCCCCCCAAATGTCTTAAATTACCTGGGTCCAGTGGGGGGGTCCCGTTGTGATCTTCCACTCTTGGGCCATGGGTGCGTTGATAGAAAAATGGCGCCGATGCTACCTTTGCCCTGTCATATGACAGGGCAAAGGTAGCGCCGGCGCCATTTTGGTTCCTATCCCCCGACGCCACGAGCATAGGAGATCGCTCCCGGACCCCCGCTGGACCCCCAGGGACTTTTGGCCAGCTTGGGGGGGGCCTCCTGACCCCCACAAGACTTGCCAAAACTCCAGCGGGGGTCCAGGTATAACCTCCTACACTCGAATCGTGTTGCCGTACGGCCGGCGCCATTTTGCCATACGGCAATATGGCCATATGGCCGGCGCCATTTTGCAAAATGGCGCCGGCCGTACGGCAACACGATTCGAGTGCAGGAGGTCGTTCCCGGACCCCCGCTGGACTTTTGGCAAGTCTTGTGGGGGTCAGGAGGCCCCCCCCAAGCTGGCCAAAAGTCCCTGGGGGTCCATCGGGGGTCCGCGAGCGATCTCATACGCTCGTGACGTCGGGGGATAGGAACCAAAATGGCGCCGGCGCTACCTTTGCCCTGTCATATGACAGGGCAAAGGTAGCACCCTGTCATATGACCTCTCATGTTAAATGAGCACGGCATCTGCTTCTTATCCTCTGGCAAATGAGGAACCTGTGATTCACCCCACTTATTAGCCAGTTTATCACAAATAAGAGCGAGCCTTTAAAGGGCAATTTGCTGAGATTAGCCTTGGAGGTCGCATCAGCTGACCAATTTCTCAACCATAACTGATGCCTGGCCACTATTACCAAAGCTATCCCTCTGGCTAAATGTAGACCAAATCACAGCCTGCATCTGCCAAGAAGGCAGCTGTGGGCTCCATAACTGCCCTAGAGTTTACCTCAGAGTCATCGACCTCCTGGGAAAGAAATAAACAAGAGCAAAGCACCGCGGAACAACAAGAAGCGATCTACAACATCATTGCTACTGCTTCAAATGCATGTTTAAGGATAATCTCAATCCTTCTGTCATGAACATCCTTCAAGGCTGCTCCTCCTTCCATGGGAATAATGGTCTGTTTGGAGACTGCACACATAAGTGCATCTACCTTCAGAAAAGAAATGCTCTCTTACCACAGGATCCAGAGGGTACATGCCTTCCAAAATCTGACCTCCTTTGAAATTAGCCTCTGGGGCTTCCCACTCAAGATCAATCAATTCTTGAATGGCCTCCAACCCAGGGAAAAAAGCAAGAAGCTTATGCAAGGAAACCAAAATGGGATTTTTCTTTGGCTCAGACACAGAATCTGCCCCAGGAACCCCAAGCATTTTCAAGGTCTGGGAAATCAGAGCTGGCAGTTCATCTCTATGAAATAAATGTAGCATAGTCCTATATAGTTCTAATCCTGGAGGAATTTCACCATCCTCTAGAGATTCGAGATTGGCCTCATCATCTGTGCCATCTGGATCTCTATTGGGCAGTCCCGCTGCCAATCTAGCTGTACCCCGGTGCTTAGAGTAGATCCAGGCAAAGTTCCCGCCTGGGATTCTGTCCTCGGAGCAATTGGATAGGGCTGAGGACTGTGCCTGAAGAAAGGACTGCAATCCCGGGAAAAATTCTACCCATGAAAATGTAGAAGTATCCATTCCAAAACCAGGAGGTACCTGAGGCGTACTCACTGAGCTACCCTCCCCTGATGAAGAACCAGTTATGGGAGTTCCAAAATCAGGCACTCCATCTGACATGTCTTTACCCAGGCCTACATCCAGTTGAGAAGAATCAGGATTAGTGAAATCAGTGAAAGATTATTCTCCCTGAGCCTCCAAACAGTTCTGGAACAAGTTAGCAGGCACTCCAGGCTGAGATTCCCGAATATGACAAGCAGCTCAAAGAGAAAGGCACTTAGGAATCTTAGGTAAAGGCACCATTAGACTGACAGTGTGCTAAGCAGTGACCGAAGGCATGTGTCCAGCTGATTATTATTATTATTATTATTATTTTTTATTTACGGAATCCAAAAAATCTAGGCATCCAACCTAGGCATCCAAAAAATTAGGCATTCAACACTTAGGCTTCTCACACCTAGGCATCCCAATACCTAGGCGTCCAAAACTTAGGCATCCCTAGGATAGGCACTGCAAAGAAATTTAAGAGCACAGCAACGCTCAACTTGTGCACATAGGTAAGCATGCAGCCACAAAAGGTGCTGCTTAACTTGGATGCACAAAACTAGGCCAGACTAAGCATTCAAAAATTGGATGCACAACCTGGACGCACTGCTAGATGCACACACTGAACCGACAAACCTATAGAGGGCAGCCTAAGAAAGCACGCAAAATGCCATTCAGGCCTACCATGTGGCATGAAGCGAAAAAGCCTCAGAGCGGGGCCTAGCCTACAGAGGCTGCTCAACCAGACAGGCTGTCCATGTCCCTCGACCTCTCATGGATCAGGACGAACATCAGAATGGCCACCAAGCACAGAGACTGGGGAAAGGAGGAAGCCCTACACCAAAATACACTCCTTCTCTGTCTCTGTATTTATTCATTTTTAAAAAATTACCTGAGCTCAGCCCTACATGGCCAAGTACTGAGACGGTCTCCGGCTGCGGGGGAAGAGGGCATATGCCATCATCACTGTGCTTAGCTTCCAGCACCCACTGCCTTTCAGCTGCTTAAACAGCTAAGTCCACGCTGGCTGAAAAACCAGCTTCCCGACCAAGGCACTCATCTGAGGACCATGGAAATTACCTCAGGAATTTTCAACTGGGAAAGGGACCATTTGGTTTCACTGCAGGAGAGCAAAGCAAATTTATTTTCCTTATTTCTCCTTTCTTTTCCAAATTGAAGCAATCCCCAGTAGGAAGACTCACATCTACCATCTTCTGGAGATAGAGAATACTGGCAGACTGATGTCACTGCAGAGGTGTATATACTGTGACATCAGTTTGCTCCATCTCCATCTGCTGGTAGAGGTGCATAATCCACTTGTCTGGATTCATCTGACTGGATGGTAAGAAAACGGGGATTAGCACGTCCAAAATGTGTATAAATCACCATGTAGCTAATAGCACTCATTACATGTAAGTTCCATGTTGATGAAACTATTAGCTAATCCCTGCAATGCAAAAATTTTCTGTGCAGCCAATGCACCCATTGCAACGTGGCAAATTTTATGCCAGTTGAGGGCTGGCGTAAAGGTATGCCACACTCAAGGGTGCATTGTAAAAAAAGAAAAATCCCGCTTTCTGAGATTCCTCCTAATAGTGTCGTCATGATACTAAATAGGAGGAAGCAAAGAAAGAAGAGTTAGGTAAAAAAAAAAAAAAACAAGTTTTTGAAAAAAAAATTCTGGACTCCCAATATACACACACAAGATACACAGTTTGGGCCATGTATCTTGTATAAGCTGGCAGTGGGAGAAAACGGACACTCTTAGATTGAGTGTCCATTTTCCCAACTTGCACTGACAGAACATAACATAAGAACATAAGAAATTGCCATGCTGGATCAAACCAAGGGTCCATCAAGCCCAGCATCCTGTTTCCAACAGAGGCCAAACCAGGTCACAAGAACCTGGCAATTATCCAAACACTAAGAAGATTCCATACTACTGATGCAGTGGCTATTCCCTAAGTAAACTTGATTAATAGCCATTAATGGACTTCTCCTCCAAGAATTTATCCAAACCTTTTTTGAACCCAGCTACACTAACTGCACTAACCACATCCTTTGGCAACAAATTCCAGAGCTTTATTGTGCGTTGAGTGAAAAAGAATTTTCTCCGATTAGTCTTAAATGTGCTTCTTGCTAACTTCATGGAATGCCCGCTAGTCCTTCTATTATTCGAAAGTGTAAATAACTGAGTCACATCTACTCGTTCAAGACCTCTCATGATCTTAAAGACCTCTATCATAGCCCCCCTCAGCGGTCTCTTCTCCAAGCTGAACAGCTTCTCCAGCTGTTCAGCTTCTCCAGGCTGAACAGCTGACAGCTACCTCTCCTGTGCACCTGATGCCGAGAAGGCACTAGGGACTCACAATTTCCCCTAGTGCCTCCTTTTTAGCATGGCATCTAATTTAAATATTGCATCATGTGCCCAGGAGAGGTGGCTGGGTGCACATTAGGAAAACAGGCACTCAACACTGAGCACCCATTTTCTGTGTACAAATATTGCATTGGCCCCAGAGTTTGGGAGCCTGCCCTTGTGTGTGTTTGTGTGGGTGAGCCTGTGAATGAGAAATTGGGAGCCTGCTTGCATGTGTGATTATGAGAGAATGTGTGCATGGGTTTGTGTGTTTGTGTGAAAGAGAGAGGAAGGAGAAAGTTTGTTCACCTCCCTCTCTCCTGCTAATAATTCAAGATAATTTTAGGATGACTGGAAATCAAATGTTCCCAAGTATGGAGAGCATTTGATTTTTTTTTAAATTCTTATTAGTTTTAATTATTGGGTTATTTGATGTGCCTCCCAAACACCAATAATATTCGAAAACAGTAAATTTAAAAAGAAAAATTTATGGGGTCCATATTCAGCCCATGAGCAGCTCGGCAAGTTAAGATAGCCACTGAATATACCTGGCTACCTTAAGTTTATTTGGCAAACTTCAGAACAGCCCTGTGGCCCAATAAGAGTTAGCCAGATAAGTTATCCAGCTAACTCTGAATATTGAAGTTGGATGGATAACTTATCCAGCTAATTTGACTCCTCTCCAATCTGACCATTTCTTTTCCAATTTATCTGGCTAAAATCTTAACCCGATAAGTTACTTATCTAGCTAAGTGGTGCCCGCTGACCGTAGCCAGATATTAAGTGGTGCTTCTTAGCTGGATAAGTATGATTTATCCAGCAAAATAGTTTTTTTGAATTTTGGCCTTTATGTTTCCAATTATTGGATATTCTATTTCTCAGCTGTTTTGAAATATTTGTTAATTGTTTAGTATGGTTTTACTATTATGCTTTATACTTCTTGGTTTTATTGTTGTTTTTTGAAGAATGGTAATGTTTCTGTTTTTCATATGCAACTGCTTGTTGCAGTTTCCAGTTCAATTTTTGTTTGTATGTTTCTTTTTGTATTTTGTTCTCTTTATTCTGAATTTGGTGAGGGTCTGTCTGTATTCTGCCTGTGCCAAACCAAGGTGAGATAATCTGTTGTGGTATGGTTTCTGTGAAGGGATCTATAGCAGTTTAGCTGATTCTGTTTTCCCTCCTGGAGGTATATTTTAGGGCCTGGTGTAATATTTACTGTGTTGCCTTTTCATAGGTAAGGTTGTACTGTTTTAAACCGGGAAGTTTACTATATTGTGATTGCTATTTAGTTTACTCTTGGCTTTCTTAAGGCGAAACTCACATCCAAGTGTTTCCAAGTGTTTCTTTTACTTTTTTGCAGGTGTAATCCTTAGTGGGGTTTGTTAAGTCTCAGGGGCACACAATCTTATTTATATCTTCTGGGGCTGCTTTGGCTAACCATTCACTCCCATGCTCACTCTTAAACCCTGGATGGACTCTTGTTATGGGGGAAAGCTCTCACTTATGGCCTAGATGATGAAAGAAGGTCACTAGTGTGTGTGTTGTACTTTACGTGCTTCTCATAGGGTGACAGGCTGTAAGAACTCAGACAGGACCAGGTCTGGGTGTTAAAATAAAGTATACTGATTAACAAATTTATATAAAGTCCATTGTCCAAAATGATGAGTGTAGATCTGACTGTAGTTACAGGGTTCATTCTGTGCAGGTAGTTCTCCTTATTACAGACCTCTGGGTAGAGCCCATGGTGATTGTAAATGCACTTGCTCTCCAAGCAGCTGTCCCATGGAATCCTCATGAGAGGGTTCCTTTTTAACTAGAAAAATCCTACCTTTAGAGATATTCTTTCTCATGGATACCCAGCCTGTTCTGATTGCTTTGGTGGAAATCCAGATGAGCTCTCCTTCTTTTGTTCTTCCTTCCTTTGATTCAGTTGTTCATTTTCCTTAGCTGTTACTGCAAGTGATTTCTCTGATGGAAAAATCTGTGGACCATGCTATTCAGAGCACTGAAATCCTAGTGGGAAAGGGGGATCCAAAAAACCTCTCTACTACTCTGAAGTTCCAAAAAATACTTTACGTCTTAATCAGGATATCTTCTCTGCCTTCACTGTTTCTCGCAGCAGGACCTGGGTCCCATCTAAGACCATTGCAGCTTCTCCAGAATGCAGCCACAAGAGTGTTATGTGGGGGGAAAAAATGTGACCACATTCCCCAACCCTTATTGAATTACATTGGCTACCTATAAAGCAAAGAATTAAATATAAGTCTTTATGTATTCTATTTAAATCTGTAAATCACAAACAAACTGAATGGCTGAACACTTTATTACATCTTCACACACCACAAAGGAACCTTCGTTCAGCTAATAAGTGACTTTTATCACTACCATCAATCAGAACGGCACATCTATCTGAGTTTAGAGAACGGGCTATCTCAGTTTCAAGCCCCAAATTATGGAACTCTTTGCCTGAGGAACTTAGATTACAAAAGGACATGAATCTTTTAAAAAAATATTTGAAAACGTTACTTTTCAAAAATGCTTATGAATTAGTGGCAGAGAAATGTTCAACCTGTTTGTTGGATCCTCCACTAGGCTGTTTCCTTGCTTAACATTGTTACTTGGTTTTATTTGATATTTGTTTTACTTAAATTTTATTATTTTCTTTTAATTGCTAGGTTATTTTAAGTTTTTTTTTTCTCGCAAAGTAATCCACTGTTTATAATTTTATTGATATTTTAACTATGTATTTTTACCATGTATTGTTGGTATCTTTTTATCTATTTATGACTAATTGTGCACTGTCTAGATTGTCCACAGATTGATGGTAAATAAAATAAATAAACAAATAAAAAAGATCTATCACTGGTGCTTGCCTACCTAGGGAGTAGAGTAGGCTCATAGGTCTTTGGTCCCCTGAAGAGAGCTCCTTCACCCCAAAGGGTATCAGGCTTAAAAGTCTTTCTCAATGTAAATGATAAGAAGGACCCTCTGGCAGGGAGTGCACGGTGAGGTATCTGTTCTAAAAGAAAACTCCTTTGAGCAAAACTGGGAGGCTGTACCAGAATGTGGAAAATATACATGTTTACTGTGCAGCTGCTCTCTCTAACTGAACTCCCCAAATGTTGACATGGCTGGGCTAAATAGCACTGAGTCACCTGTTCCAAAGCCTCCTGGTGGGAGGGCCTGAAGGAATGGATGTCTCATAAGAACATAAGAGCATGCCATACTGGGTCAGACCAAAGGAGGTGTTGAAGCACCTGCATCACAGAAAGCACATGAGTGTGTCACAGATATCCTGTGGGCAGGTTTTGAAACGATACCTGAGCTGATATTTGCCTGCAATCAGCCCCTGCTTGCTCAGGCCACCTTTTTAGCAATGAAATGTTCTGTGAGGAGAGAACTTGGGAGAATGGTTGTTGGTTGTAAATGGGAGGTTGACTTCTGAATTTGAAAGTTGGTAACCCTAGACTGAGGTAAGAGTCAGTTGAAATCATTGTTCCTTATTGCACTGGGAACACTGCCAGATCAGTAGAGAATCACAAGGGGGTAGAATTTTCTTACATTTCTGCCTGAGGAAAAAGAGAAAGACTAATAGTCTCTGTCCTGATTCAGCAGAAATATCTTAAAAGATCAAAGACCCAAACCTTTACGATTTTCTCATTAATACAGGGTGGTCCATGGAAAAGTAGCCCGCCTCTAATACCAGTGCATTGGAGGCAGGCTACTTTTCTATGGGCCACCCTATAGTTTCAAACGAAGGAAACAACAGTGAAATCAGCCATTTGAAGGGCTGACAATTATTTAGCAACATTTTTTGAAAATGTTTTAAAGAATATTGTGAGCTTCTTAAAACGCATCACCAAGCCTTAAATTATGGGTCCCCCAGACCTCTACATCACGTGTGTACTCTACAAATTTTTTAGTCCATTTTTTGTATGCATCTAAAAACTTCAAAAACTTCAAACAGGATACAACAATTAGATCTAGGCTCCACATGGGCTGATGTTTCGCATGTATGCTTCGTCAGGAGCGCTTCGCTTAGATCATATTGTCAGAAAGTTAATATCCACTGTTGTTTACAGAGATGTTTTAAATAGAAGCAATTCCTCTGGATGTGAACTATCTCCCCACACGATCTGAAAAAATTCCACTTGGGGTGGAAACAGGACTCTTGCATTATCTTCTCATTAATAGTTTGCCAGAAAGCATGTGCTAATCCAGAATGCGGCTCACTATGGCTGGTGTGTCACACATGGTTTTAGAAATGGGACTGTGATGTTTTCAACAGCAGAAAGAAAAGGCAGCAAAGTAAAGCCTGATGAGATGGGCTCTCAAGAGCCTGAGTTGTGGCAAGGGTACCTGGGATGTCTGGCCTTACTAACGCTGTTCACTATCATTATTTTTGTGTATACAGTAGAGTACCTTGGGGAAAAGCCAGGGTCTTCTTAGAAAAACAGTCAGTGCTAGCATTTGTTTGGGTTCTTCTCGCTCTTTATCTAGAAATCCTAGAATATGGAGGATAGCTAGCTGACAGATCGATACTCTAAGGCCATGGTAGAAACAGTGCGGCAGTGTTCCCCGCACGCACAGTTCTCTTCACCTACCGCTCGATACTCTCTTCAAATTGCATGCAAATGCATGCCGCGGCTGCGAAGCCTTAGGCAAGCGTTAGGCCCGCGCAACCCATTTTACTGTATAGAGCGCCTATACAGTATCCTGGGTTCGCGGGCCTAACGCTTCACGGCCACGCTGGTATCTGTCATTTCAAATGCCATTTCAAATGACATTTGAAATGACAGGTACCAGGAAGTGGACAGTTATGTTCCCCGATGCTCAGCAAACTTTCCCCCAGCCCCCGCTTACCTGCCCTGGCCCCGTCCGGTCTCCGGTGCAGCCCCAGTCCTGTCCCCTCCTCCCGAAGCAAAAAAAAAAAAACCAAAAAAGTAGCAAGGCTCGGGCCTGCTACGGTAGTCCCTTCTCCCTTCTCCTCTCCTCCCGATTTCGGCGCTCAAGGCGGCCGGGTGGGTGTGCATTCATCCAGGCAGAGGGAGCCGGCGGCAAAAGCGGCCTCCGGCTCCCTCTGCCTGGATGAATGCACGGCCCCCGCCGGCAGTGAATGAATGCCCATGCGATTTCGGCGCTCAAGGCGTGACGTCATGACATGTGACTGCCTTGAGCGCCGAAATCGCACGGGCATTCATTCACTGCCAGCGGGGGCCGTGCATTCATCTAGGCAGAGGGAGCCGGAGGCCGCTTTCACCGCCGGCTCCCTCTGCCTGGATGAATGCACGCCCACCCGGCCGCGGCCTGGATCGAACACGCGCCCGCCGGCTCCCACCGCCGCCGCCTGGATGAACGGGCGCCTATCCGCCCGCCGGCTCCCGCCGCCGCCTCGATGACCGCACGCCTGGGGGATTCGGAAAGTGACAGGTATTTATACATATATATAAACAACTTACGCTGCAATGGTTTTTACACTTTACAGTTTTACCCCCATTTTTTACACTTTATTCCCGTTTTAATTTTCGAACACCACACTAACACCACACTAACACCAAGTAGAGGGTAGGCGGTAAACTAACAGGTTAAGGATGCGGCAAAATAGCGGGTTACAAAGGAGATAATCTGAGCGCGCGTCACAATATCGGAGGGGAATAGCTAATTCCTTCATTATACAGCTAATTCGTTCATTTACATATCATATACATGCTGCGTGCGGAAAGGGTTATGCGTCTGTTTTAAGAAGCGCTAAGGACGCGTGAAACTGGAGACTGGATCGCCTTACGCGTCCGAATTGTGCGCTCCCAGCACGTTACAGACGGGAAATCTTCAACCGCACGTTACAGTATCGACCTGTTAGTCTCTTCAAGCATCAGGGGCAATTGCAGGAGGTCTACTGCAAACAGTATGGTCAGTGAGATCCCCTGATAAACAAATGCTGGGTATTTCATGCAATCACCTCAGCACAGCAATTGCAGGGAGAATCTGGACTGAACCGAAGGGTTAAGTAGTTTTCTAGAAGAATAAAATGATAAAGGGTGACAAAGCACACTCCTGTCATGGATGTGATGTGAATCAGATGCCCAAATCGTTTCTTGTTTCGTTATCGTGGAACTGCAGGAAATTTTGTATTTCCCGTGGTTCGGTATTTTTTTTTCATGCCAAATAGATTTCGGGTTAGTGCACACTAAACCAAAAAAACATTTTTTCCTAAAATTCATGGAAAATGCAATCTGTCAGTTTTACCAATCCATGATGAATTAGGAAATATTGTACGAATTTCCTAATTCTTCAAAAATGAATGCACATCCCTAGGATGTGGCACTGGTGACTCGTTTCTAGAGAATGAAATCTATGGAAAGAATCCAGGTAGAGCTTGAATCTAATCAAATAATTGCTGGTTCTGGTAATAATAAAGAGAAATATATTTGGAGCAGCATGATGTCTCACAAGTTCATGGAACTGATAGTGTCAGTGAACATGCTGGCAGATGCAGATCAGACCACAGTAGAGAGGACATTCTTCTAGATACACGTTCTGAAGAGTGATGTACTGATGATGGGCAACAAAGTGATCCCTGGGCTGGGTGCGCCACGAAACAAAAAAAGGTTGGGAACCACTGCTCTGGAGCACTGAGCATATGTGGGAGCCTGAGAGAGAGCATGTCTGTCAGTGAGCATATGTGTGAGAATGATTATGTGTGTTAGAGTGTATGTCTTTATATTTTTATAGTCTCTGTATTCTATATTTGGTGAGGGTCTGTGTTTTGCATGTATAACAGAGATGAGGTATTCTGCTAACAAGTAATTTCTCTGTAAGGATCTTTATCAGCCTGGCTTGTTCTGTTTTCCTAATAGGCGGTATATTGGTGTTTTAGGGAGTGTTGTAATATTTGAAGTGTTTGGTTTTTCATAGGTAGGTGTGAGTGCTGCCTTGATTTGGGAGCTTTACTGTATTGTAATTGTAATTCAGTTTACCGAAGGTATTCCGAGGGCCAAACCCTTTTTACTTTTTTTTGCAAGGTTTTCTGGTGGACACTACATCAGTGCATGTAAATATAATATACAGTTGTTGTGAGACTTTCCCTCAGAAGGCAGTATTATGAATGTTGATTTTTCATGTAAAATCTGTTGTTAGGAAAGGGCCTTGGATGGAGCTGGGGGAAGAGGAGATCTAGGATGGTGTTGGGAAGAGGGGAGGAAAGGTTTGGGGGTTGTTTTTATGTGGGGGGGGGGATTAAAGAATTACAATATAAATGAAATTAATGAAAGCTAAATATTATTTTGTGTTGCTTCAGTACTGAAATCTTTCCAGATTCATACCCCAGACACATCACCAGAAAAAACCTCACTCCTTCAGTCTCTTATTGGGACATTAAATCTCACTTTTTGAGGTGAAGGGGTGGGATGGACAGTGTGAGTTAGGCAGTTAGGCCAGGAAGGGGTGGCAGGGGAGGGAAAATGGGTCCATTATGTCAGGGAGGGGTGGGGGAGCCAGAGGGAAAGCAATGTGATTATGCCAGGATGGGGGAAGGGAAGTGGATGTACATTTACAGAATCCTCTGCTTAAAATGTCACCGCGCACCATTTGTCTACAAGAAGGAAAGCCAGGATGGCAGGAGGAAAGCAGTCTCCATTTGTGGTGCGAGGTAAAGGATCAGCCTGCAGGAGGGAGGAGGCGAAGAAAGGGGGAGAGAAGATGCTGGCAGAGATCGAGATGGATGTAGGGCACTGATGGGGTGAGGGGTAGTGGTGCTGGGCAGAGGGGAAGATGTATGCGGAGGGGGATAAAAATTAGTATATCATGCTGGAGCCATTGCTGAAGGAGGGAGTGTTGTGACAGAGGTGCCGCCAAAGAAAAGTGTGTGTGTGGGGGGGGGGGGGGGGGGGGGGTGCCATTTTCAGTTTTTGCACATGGTGCCCATTAGACTAAAGCTGGTTCTGCGAATCAAGGAGCACAAAGCACAGCTCCCGCTGGTACCTAGTATTTAATTTATGCAACCTGTGTCTGGCCAGTGGTCGTCACTGTAAAGGAATGACCATGAACTCTGACCCCGTACAATACCCTATTCAAGGAGAAGAAACCAATCTCAGAAATCTAACCTAGACCTCCTTGGGCACAGGGGCACTGACTAGGCAAAGCCAATTGACCTCCTGGGGTTGCCAAACAGGGGGGACAGAAACTGTCATTCAAGGCCCTTATAGTTTTTTTCTTCACACTGAGGCTTTTCTGCTCACCAAGCCAGTCATTCTAAAATTACCACACTGACTCTAGTTCTGTTGAAAAAAAATAATTAATTACTGGCACTTGATAAGTAGGTGAAGCAAAGTCCAAGCAAATACACCGGCTCATAGTGTACCAACAGTAACAAAGTCCAAATCTTCAGTACAAACAATATTCTCAGTCTCTTTCAGCAAGTTTCTCTTCTCTTCCAAAGGTCAACTGTTTGGAACAGGAATCCTTCCTTCCCTGGGTCTGTCCAAGTACTGCCTCGCCAGCTTTTACTTGGGTGATCCTCTGGTAGAATTCCCTGGTCAGACAGAAACTCCTTAAGATTTTTCCTTTGTAGGCAGTTTGTCTTTCAACTCTCCCCAAAAGACAATATATTTCTCCACTCTCTCTCTGAAGAAGTCGCTCTTCCTTGACCTCCAGAGCTGAAAACTTTCAAACATCCCATTTCAGCACATCCTGTACTTCACTACTCCAGGACTCCCTGGACTCTTCCTCCAGGGCTTTTGTGTCTGGAGGGAAAGACCCTCAAATATCATTCTCAAGGAAAGACATTTACTCTCTCAGCTCTGAGTTAAAGCTGCCTGACTCCCTGCCCCTCCTGCATCACATGGATGCGATGACTGTGGGTTGCCCCAGGGACAAGCAGCCTAACATCTGAAGAAGTGACTCAAGGCCAATGACTGAGAGCAGGAAGCTGGGTGTCTTCTGTCTATGCCAATCAACTTTCCCTCGGGTTAAGCCCTCAGGTGCTGATGGCTAGCAAAGCATGAGGAACAGGGCAGCCCCCAATTCAAGCAAGAAGCTTGAAGCTTGGACCAGAGCAAGGAGCTGGAGCACACCAGGGATTCAAGAGCTGGAAGGAGATTGGGCAGGAATGCTGAAAGAAGAAACCAAAGATGAAGAAGTCTACTAGATACTAGGATGAAACCAGAATATGAGGACCAGGAGATAGGACCAAGCTCTGGCAACTGGCTGAGGGAAAACCCTGAACATAAATAAATGTTTAGGCAGAAAATAAGATGGCTGCTGGGGGAAGTGAAGGTGAAAGAGCTGAGAGGACTGACTAGATAGTCCAAGCAGCTCACAGTGCCACCTACAAGCTGCAAGTGAAGTTGGCAATGAATCCTAACAAATAGGTTCAAGAGGATTTTTTTTCATAATCTGATGACTCCCTCTCAATGGGGCGAGACACCTCCCTAAACACTCATACTACTCTACATTACCACAAGGCTAGTGTCTGGTTGAGACCCTTGACACACACTGAGGGCAGTCAGGCGAGCTGAGGTCATTGTTACCTTAACAGTAAGGGGCAACAATCTAGTAAGGAGGCAGAATTGGATACCCCCCTGTGTCTGGCCAGTGGTCAGACACAGGGGGGTATCTGTGTCTGACCAACCATCCCAACCCCCCCCCCCCACAAACTAGAGATAGGACCCTTCAAATCTACCACCCTACAGGTATGTCTCATCTATGCCCCCCCCCCCGGCATACTTGACCATGACCCATCCCCCCTCATAGAATTTATCGTTGACAACCTTAAGCCCGACCGCCCAGCCATCATACTTGGCGACTTCAATCTCCACGTAGACACCAGCCCGATCACCTCGGCATGTGAAACCCTATTGATCACCCTTAAAGCCCTAGGTTATAGACAGCTCATCACTACACCCACACACAGAGCTGGTCATACCCTTGACCTCCTCTTCATTAACTCCCACATCTCAGCATCCAACACCCCCTCCACCACCCCCATCCCCTGGTCAGACCACTTCATTGTCAATGCCTCCCTCTCTACCAACATCACTACCAACACATCACATTCACAGAACAAAACCATATCCTTTCGTAAAACATGCCCCTCAGAGGAACTTGCCCTTGCACTGGAAAACGCAACCAAGAACCTTGACCTCTCCAATCCAGATACAGCCTTACAATTATGGAATAACATCACAACCACTATAGCTGACGAACTCTGCCCAACTGTACACAAAGAAATCCCCCTTTCACCAAGAGAAAAACAACCCTGGTATACCAACCAGTTAAGGAAGGCAAAGCAGAACCTCAGATCCAAGGAATGCATCTGGCGCAGACAACCCTCTCCTACTCATAAAGCTATATACAAACAGACCCTGCACAACTACCGCCAAGCCACCCTCCAAGCCAAACGTGACTTCTATTCCTCCAAAATTCATTGCTACCAATTCAATCCCAAAGCCCTTTTCTCCTATGTTGCCGATCTCACTAAATCCCCCACCCCCATCACCCATGAAGGAAATACCGACACAAAATGTGAAGAAATCGCAAGGTACTTCCAGACCAAAATCAACAGCATCCTTCAGCGCCTCCCCTCCAAACCCTCCCCCACACTTCCCCCCACCAGCAACACCAGGCACCTCCTCGAGTCCCTTGAACACACCTCCACCCTAGAGATAGAATCTATCCTAAAAAAGATGAGACCGGCCTCTCACATAGCAGACTCAATCCCCTCCAAATTCCTCCTCTCCATACCCTCTACCATTGCCAAACCCATAGCAAACATAATTAACTGCTCGTTAACCTCCGGCAGAGTCCCAGACCCCCTTAAACTAGCTGTAGTTAAACCCCTCCTAAAAAAACCTACCCTTGATCCCACGACCCCAGCAAACTACAGACCTATTTCCAACCTCCCTCTCATCTCCAAAATCCTCAAGAAGGTAGTCAACATCCAACTCACTTACTTCCTTGAGGACCACAATATCCTACACCCCTCACAATTTGGCTTCCGTAAAGGTCGTAATACTGAAAATCTCCTTTTAGCTATCTCTGACACTCTCCTCATAGGCATGGACCAAGGGAAATGATACCTCCTGGCCATCCTAGACATCTCTGCCGCCTTTGACACTATCAACCACCAAATCCTACTTTCCAGGTTGGCAGAAATAGGCGTCACTGGCACTGCTCTATCTTGGTTCTCCTCCTATCTTAACCACAGAGAATACGTTGTACAAATCGATAAAAGTACCTCTTCACATATCCCACTCACACAAGGCGTCCCACAAGGATCCTCCCTCTCTTCCACACTCTTCAATATCTATCTTCTCCCCCTCTGCCAACTTCTCTCCGACCTAGGGCTGACTTTCTTCCTATATGCTGATGATGTCCAAATCATCATCATCCCCATTCAAACTACACTCAAGGCATCCCTTCAATACTGGGAATCCTGCCTCTCCACCATCAACTCCCTATTGGCCAATCTCCACCTGGCACTCAATGCAGATAAAACTGAAATCCTCGTCATTTCCAACCAACCAGAACATACCTCACGCCCCACTGCTCCCACCCCCACTATAACCCACTCACCCACATCTAATGTAAGAGACCTAGGAATCCTACTTGATCAACACCTCAATTTCAAGCCACACATCAAGTCCCTAATAAAAGGAGGCTTCTACAAACTTCACATACTTAAAAAACTGAAACCACTCCTCCATGCACATGATTTCCGTTTAGTCCTGCAGTCCACTATCCTTTCCAAACTAGATTACTGCAACTCCCTTCTGTTAGGCCTCCCTGCATCTACTATCAAACCCCTACAAATCCTTCAAAATGCGATGGCAAGAATTACCACCAATACCCGTAAGACTGAACACATAACCCCCATACTAAAGGACCTGCACTGGCTTCCCATACCATACCGTATCAAATATAAAACCCTCACTATCCTGCACAACGCCCTCCACAAAAACAATCCCGCCTGGCTTAAAGACATGCCACACTTCCGTACCTCCAATCGACCCACCAGAAATGCCCTCGCAGGCACCCTGCACACCCCACCTCTCAAAACCGCACACCTCTCCAACACCAGAGAAAGAGCGTTTACCATAGCCGGCCCCACCCTTTGGAATTCACTTCCCCATTACCTGCGACTCGAGCCCTCCTTACAGTCTTTCAAAAAAGGCATCAAGACTTGGCTGTTCAGGCAAGCCTACCCAGATACCAATCAAACCTAGCCCACTCCCCACCTTTTCCATCACCGCCCTCCTTCCTTTTTACCCCCCCCAGCCATCCCTCCCCCCCACAGCCCACACTCCCTGCCCCCTTCATTCCCCCCTCCCACTTCTACCCCTTGCACCCACCTCCCTCCCGCCCCCCCTTTTTTGAACTCATCTTTGCCAAAGCCTTAACCCTAACAAGTATTTACACTATTTATTTAATGTAAATAAGTACCTCGCCTTAACTTATAGTTTTAGAATCCAGTTACATAGAAACATAGAAACATAGAAATGACGGCAGAAGAAGACCAAACGGCCCATCCAGTCTGCCCAGCAAGCTTCACATTTTTTTTCTCATACTTATCTGTTTCTCTTAGCTCTTTGGTTCTATTTCCCTTCCACCCCCACCATTAATGTAGAGAGCAGTGATGGAGCTGCAACCAAGTGAAATATCAAGCTTGATTAGTTACGGGTAGTAGGGGAAGTAACCGCCGCAATAAGCAAGCTACACCCATGCTTATTTGTTTTACCCAGACTGTGTTATTCAGCCCTTATTGGTTGTTTTTCTTCTCCCCTGCCGTTGAAGCAGGGAGCTATGCTGGATATGTGTGTAGTATCAGTTTTTCTTCTCCCCTGCCGTTGAAGCAGAGAGCTATGCTGGATATGCGTGAAGTATCAGTTTTTCTTCTCCCCTGCCGTTGAAGCAGGATATGCATTGAAAGTGAAGTATCAGGCTTATTTGGTTTGGGGTAGTAACCGCTGTAACAAGCCAGCTACTCCCCGCTTTGTGAGTGTGAATCCTTTTTTCTTCTCCCCTGCCGTTGAAGCAGAGAGCTATGCTGGATATGCGTGAAGTATCAGTTTTTCTTCTCCCCTGCCGTTGAAGCAGAGAGCGATGTTGGAGTCACAGTAACCATGTGTATGTTTATTGAATAAGGGTATTATCTCCAGGCAGTAGCCGTCATTCTGGCGAGCCACCCACTCTTTATTGACGGCCTCTTGATTTTATGGATCCACAGTGTTTATCCCACGCCCCTTTGAAGTCCTTCACAGTTCTGGTCTTCACCACTTCCTTCGGAAGGGCATTCCAGGCATCCACCACCCTCTCCGTGAAGAAATACTTCCTGACATTGGTTCTGAATCTTCCTCCCTGGAGCTTCAAATCGTGACCCCTGGTTCTGCTGATTTTTTTCCTATGGAAAAGGTTTGTCGTCGTCTTTGGATCATTAAAACCTTTCAAGTATCTGAAAGTCTATATTATATCACCTCTGCTCCTCCTTTCCTCCAGGGTGTACATATTTAGATTCTTCAATCTCTCCTCATAAGTCATTTGATGAAGACCTTCCACCTATTTGGTCACCCTTCTCTGGACCGCCTCCATCTTGTCTCTGTGTCTTCTGAGATACGGTCTCCAGAACTGAACACAATACTCCAGGTGAGGTCTCACCAAGGACCTGTACAAGGGGATAATCACTTCCCTTTTCTTACTCGATATTCCTCTCTCTATGCAGCCCAGCATTCTTCTGGCTTTAGCTATCACCTTGTCACATTGTTTCGCCGACTTCAGATCATTAGACACCATCACCCCAAGGTCTCTCTCCTGCTCCGTGCACATCAGCCTTTCTCTCCCAATCGAATACAGTTCATTCGGATTTCCACTCCCCATATGCATGACTTTGCACTTCTTGGCATTGAATGTCAGCTGCCATGTCTTCAACCACTCTTCCATCTTCCTTAAATCCCGTCTCATTCTCGCCACTCCTTCCGGCGTGTCCACTCTGTTGCAGATCTTAGTGTCATCCACAAAAAGACATACCTTACCTTCTATCCCTTCCGCAATGTCGCTCACAAAGATATTGTAAAGGACCGGTCCCAACACCGATCCCTGCGGTACACCGCTTAAAACCGCTCTCTCTTCAGAGAGAGTTCCATTTACCATCACACATTGTCTTCTGTCCGTCAACCAGTTTGCAATCCAGGCCACCACCTCGGCACTCACTCCTAAGCTTCTCATTTTATTCACCAGTCTCCTGTGCGGGACAGTGTCAAAAGCTTTGCTGAAATCCAAGTAGATGACATTGAGTGCTCTTCCTCGATCCAATTCCTTGGTTACCCAGTCCAAAAAAGTCAATCAGATTTGTCTGACAGGATCTTCCAATGGTGAATCCATGCTGCCTCTGGTCCAGCAATTCTCCCGACTGTAGATAGTTCACTATTCTCTCTTTCAACAGTGACTCCATTACTTTTCCCACCACCGAAGTGAGGCTAACCGGTCTGTAGTTACCAGCCTCTTCTCTGTTCCCACTCTTGTGAAGCGGGACCACCACCGCTCTCCTCCAATCATTCGGCACCACTCACGTTTCTAGGGATCTATTGAATAGGTCACACAGCGGACCTGCCAGAACATCTCTGAGCTCCCTCAGTATTCTGGGATGAACTTCATCAGGTCCCATGGCTTTGTCCACTTTCAGTTTCACCAGCTCTTCCCATACATTTTCTACTGTAAATGGAGTTACATCTACTCCTTCCTTTTATTATATTGCTCAATTTGATTGTTCATCTCTCTCCTTCTGCCCTATCCTTTCTTGCTGCTCTTCCCCTACCCCCCTCTCTCACTTTTCTTGCCTGCTCCCCTTCTCCCCCACCCCTGTTCATTGTATTTTCCACCTGCTTCAGTTTTTTGTAAACCGGCATGATATGCCCTATGAATGTCGGTATATTAAAAGTTTCATAAATAAATAAATAAATAAATAAATGTGGCATTATTTTGGGCCATCTGGCCAAGCATGACTTTTGTACTATTAAGAGAGCAATTTTCAAAAGCTCCTGCCATTTTACAGTCTTAGGCGGGGTGGCCAACTCCTGTCCAGTAGAGCCACAAACAGACCTGGTTCTCAGAAGGAGAGAGATAGAAATATGCATGAGCTAGATTTGCAGAAAATCTATCTCAGGCATATTCATTGTGGATATTCTGAAAACCTGGCCTGTTTGTGGCTTTCAAGGACCAGAGTTGGCCACCCCTGGTCTAAGGACAATTTTCCCCCGTATAGACTCTGCCCCCTTTCTCAGTGTGAAAGTATCTTCATAATTTCCCTTTGAAAATTACTCAGGGAAAAATTATCTGCAGAGATTTACACCTGCTATTTTTGTGGATACTTTTTTCTTGAAAATCAACACATATAGGTCTGAAAATGTAAAACTGTGTTTTTCCCTCACTGACCTAACCCCACCTTTGATTCCACCTACTTTCACCCACACAGGCTGAACAGTCTATGTATCTGGGTAAACAGCCATTCCTCCAGATAAATGGTTTCTAAGAGATATACTACAAGAAAATGTAAATCAAATGAGGAGAAGCTTTAACACATTCTATGGAAGCTCCTGTAGTGTATTACTTTTATAATTTTAAAAAACACTGAATGCTTGGAGAATATTTAACACTGTTGGAAACCTACATTTCTGCTACTTTCAGTTCAAAATGTTCCTATTTCATCATGAATTGCAGCTGATTAGATACCATGTAGACATTAATGATTATATATCAGCTTTATATTTTCTTAGAGAATCATTGACCTTTGGCTGTAATGTATTGTTTCAGTGCCTGCCATTTCAAGGGAAATTGGGTTAAATACTTAGAAGCCTGTGGTGAACCTAAAAATAGCTTTAATTTTGTTTGCATGTGTAACCCTCTATATGCCAAGGGTCACATTCCCAGCCTCGGGAGCATTGTAGTTACTGTCCCGAAGCGGGGAAATAAATCTCCGAGGCCATGAGCTGGGGGCAGGATAACCTATAGGACTAGTACCAGGCTGAGAACACTCCACATAAATAAACCACTCTCCAGACTCAAATTGTGCTCCAAATAATAGTTTACTGCAGAATCTTCAGGATCAAACATAATGACAGAGACAGTTCAGGTAGACGCAGAAATCAAACAGAAGCACGGTTCCAGAAATCTTAACTCTTCTCCTAAAGTAACACTTTCTTCTTACAGCAACACAGTACTTCTGGTTACTTTGTTTCTCCTCTTTTCTCAGCTTTGGCACCTGGTCCTGTCTTTAGTTTCCTCAGATAGCAAAATAGTTACAAGAATGTCCTGCTCAGCTCAAGGAAAAATCCCTCTGGTGAAGCATCAGGATCCTCCGAGCTCCAAAACAAGTTCCCTCTGGCACAGTTTGGCTTCCTGGTCCAGAAAAGTTCCTGCCTCAGTTAATTGCAGATTTTATCTTTTAAATTCCAGATTCCAGGCTGTATTGCACTCTCTATTTCTCCTCTGCTCTCAAGCCTCTAAAGATTTGTAGAGGAAAATCCCTGCACTCCTGCTGCTCCCTTCTGAGATCCTGGATGAGGATCACAGCTTCATGCAACTCTCTTCCCTTGCAATCTGGAGCACCCCCAGACTCAGGAGAGTCAAGGTCTTTTATCACCTCTACGCTTATACTACCTTGTATAAATTCTATTTTTTGACACGGCAGGGAAGGAGAGCAGAGGCTCTGTCGTGTCAAACCCCTGTACATATCCTTTCCTTATGTATCCTTCCTCACCCTCCCCCCGCCCCCCCTTTTGTCTCGTCCACCCACTTCCCTCCTTCCCCTATTTATTTATCTTGTTTTATTGCTATGTTACTGAGTTTTATGTTACAAACTGTTCATTGTAAAGGCTTTGCCTATATACCCTTGGTTGTAAGTTACCTGTAAACCGGCACGATGTGCAAACGGCTGCCGGTATATAAAATATATAAATAAATAAATAAAAATAAAATCACCTCTGCTCCATAACTGAGTCCCTCAGGGGATGATCCCCCTCTAAAAACATACACCACACACAACCAACATTCACAATCAAAAATATTCAAACCGCTGAGTTAGCAATAAAAGTTAGGAATCTAGGAGTAATAATTGACCCTGAGCTAAACATGAAACAACACATCTCACAGAAAATAAAAGAAGGTTACGCAAAACTAATGATCCTGAGAAGACTAAAACCTCTACTAATGATTAACAATTTTCGCACAGTTCTACAAGCAATGATATTTGCAAGCACAGATTATTGTAACTCCCTGCTTTTAGGACTACCTCAATCTACAATTCGGCCTCTGCAAATATTGCAAAATTCCGCTGCCAGAGTTTTGACAGGCAAAAAAAAAAAGAGTGACCACATTACAGGAACACTTGCTGAACTCCACTGGCTTCCAATTGAACAAAGAATACAATATAAGGCACTTTGTATAATCCATAAACTAATCCACGATGAAAAGCAGACTGGCTTAACATGGCACTGCGCATGTACGAACCACAAAGAAACCTGAGATCTGCAAATAAAGCTCTACTAACTGTCCCCTCTGTCAAATCAGCACATCTCACGCAAGTAAGGGAAAGAGCACTGTCACTGGCTGGTCCCGTACTCTGGAACACCATGCCACTCGAAATAAGACTACAGAGAAATCTGAAATTATTCAAAACTAATCTGAAAACCTGGCTTTTTAAACAAGCATTTTATAAAGATAAAGAAAAGGAGAAAAATAGTTGATAGATAAGGATGCACCAAGCTAGAAGTTATTAGTAACCTACTAAAGCATATTAATGTTAAAATCAAACCATCTAATTTGTTCCTAACAATCAGGCTTAATGTACACACTAGTTTATTATTTTAAATTGTTACCGTACTATGATGGCACATGATTAATTTGTAATCTATACCACCCATATTTCTCTTTATCGTGCCCTTCTGTAAACCATTGTGATGGTTATTTAACTTAACGACGGTATAGAAAAGTTTTAAAATAAAATAAATAGATAAATAAATAAATAAAGAAGGCAGGTTACACTCCTGACCCGTAGCTGACACAGAGTGCTGATAAACACTGTGGATCCATCAAGTCTAGAGGGCATGAATAAAGAGGAGGCATTCAAACACTGCACAGAGTGGCAGTAGCCACAGAGGCATTCAAACACTGCACGGAGCAGCAGTAGCCACAGAGGCATTCAAACACTGCACGGAGCGGCAGTAGTCACAGAGGCATTCACGGAGCGGGATGCCAGTGGCCAGCAGTTGGTGTTCCACCTTCACGGAGCGGAAGGATGGAGGGCTGCTTTCTCAAAAAAACCCCAAAAAACAAAAACCAAACAAAAAAATAAAAACAGGGGTGGGTAAGGGTGTGGCCTGCTTGTTACAGCAGTTGCTACCCCTAATTGAGCTGGACGTTCACTTGGATGCAGATACGGCGCTGCTCTCTAAATTGGTCATGGGGTGGAGGGGAATTAGGGCTGGAGGGTACTGGAAGCCAATAGTAACAGGTGGGAGAGAAAAAAAGGGGAAAAAATGGATAAAGTGCGTAGCTTCCTGGGCAGACTAGATGGGCCGTTTGGTCTTCTTCTGCCATCATTTCTATGTTTCTATGAATATTCCAGTGCTGCTTCCAGCTGTTGTTCCATAAAGAGGAAACCTTCACTTTACCATTAAACCTTTTGAAGCTCTATGCACTTTCTGTGGCATAGGTGCCACCCATGTTAAAACAAAGGTATTGTAAAACTATTCAAAATTCATATGAGAGGAAAAAGATAACAGAGAAGTCTAATTGGGGGGTGGGTGATGGGAATTTTATAGTAACCTGCATGACATGCCTTGCTTAAACACATAAATTATGACTATTTTCAAAGCAAACATACACATAAGTTCACTTTGAAAATTATGTGAAATAATGCACACAGACTAAACCGCACAAGTTCTTTTTCAGCATGTAATTTATGCGGGTTAATTTACCCACATACTTTTTAAAATCAAAAGTATGTGTGAAAATTCCAACTCTACCCCAGGAATACCTCTTTTGTGTGAGCTTAAAAGTATGTGCAAAATCAGGTTATACTCATATTTATCTACACAAACCCCACACAGTTGAATAAGGAGCTATATTTACATTTACAAACCTATGTTTCGCGTGTATTAAAACTTTGAAATTCAGGCCCTAAGTTGATAAGAGAATATCATTCATTAAGTCCTGAACATGCTCATTAACATTGTAGAATGCATGTATGGTAAATATGATTCAGAAAACACAAAACCAAACAGCTTACAACCCTGCTTTCTTTCTCAAGCCCCTCTGTGGATCCTTGGGTGCTGCTGGGCAATCCTTTGGCTCAGCTGGGGTTGAGATCAGATGATAATTTCTCATGTTTTTGTCGAAGATATTGGAGGGATTCATGTTGGGGTTGATTTTGCCCTGCCAGTGCAGGTTGCATCTACATAAGCCTGCTCATTGGACAAATGTTTCTCAGTTAACTAGTTGTGGAAATATTCTCCCCTGTGGTTCCCAAAAGCGAATCTCATCATATATTTCATCCTTAGACTGAAACAGCTTTGGAAAGATCTGTCCAGATTCAAAGATCAGGGAGCACTGCACTGTCTTTGGCTGCTTGTCTTCTACCCAACTACTGTCAGTATGCAATTCTGGCAATTCCTACCACTTATTGCAACTACCCTGCAAGGTGAATGAGGCTTCTGATGTGGCACAATAATGGTCTTAGTCTGCTACTGAGGCTCAGCCTCAAGCCCTTCTTCATCTCTGCCAAAGGCACTGCTGTTTTGAGTTCCTCTGCAATCTTCTCCTTCCCAGTAAAAGGTTGCTGGATCTTGGTTGGAGGGTGTTGCTAGTACCATATTGCCTATTCCCATAGGGTTGGATTTGAAAAATGTACGTGCATGTGACCATGTATGTGTGCTACCCGACACGCACACATGGATGCACAATTTTATAACATGCGTGTGCATGTTATGAAATCCGGAGTGGCGCGGGCAAGAGGGGATTGAAAAATGCAATTTACGCATGGCGATGAGATTGGGCCTCCCCCAGTTCCCTCCCAGTCCACTCTAATTAAGGAGCGGCCTTGAAGGAAACTTTCCTACCCCCTACCTACCCTCCCTCCCTCTTCCCCTCTCCTCCCCGACCCCTTAAAATGCCCTACCTTTTTTTTTTCTTTGTTTTAGTACTTACTCCGCCACCGGCTCCATCCCACCCTGCTCCCTCGACTGCCCCTCCCTGCTCCCCTGACCACCCCTTTTCTTTGGCCCAGTTCTTATGCTCGTAATTTGAGTTACGCATGCGGCTGGGCCCCTTTCAAAATGCGCATGGTGCATGCAAGGCCCATTCGCGCACGTAAACCCCGTTTTTTATGCATGCCAGCCTTTTAAAATCGCGCCGATAGTGCTTCCATGCTTCTCCCCACTACCTCTGCCATGTCTGCTGCAATCTCTTGGAATGACAGAATCTTTTTTTTTTTTTTTTAGAAAGAAAGTAAGGACATCACTAGGGGAGGTATTTTATGTATTTATTTACTTATTATGAGAGCAGTTTGCAGGTGTATGGGTATGGCAAGCTTATTTTAGAGAAACTCCAATTTTCCTTTGAAAATTCACCCAGCGTGTATATTATTAATCTTGTACCTGTAAACTTTCACTTCCCCAACCTGTTTCTACTGTTTTTTTTTCACACTGGTAAAAGCAAATATTCTTTGAAACAGGCAGCAAATGTGCTTTTACCCACATGCAGTGGCGTAGCCAGAATTGATTTTTTGGGTGGGCACAAGGTTAACATAGGTGGGCACAAGGCATGCAGGTCTACTAGCTGTTTTCTTACTGATAAATAATGCCATATACTGCACCCTAGAATGGCTTTCTAAGTAGTTTGCAACAGCCATTATGTGTCATGTATGAAACTTTAAAATAATTTACTTCAATTATTTCAAGTATAGAAAACAATCAAATCCAATCATATAATAAAACAAAAATTAATGTATTCTTTCATGAACCATCTTTGCAGAAACCCAGAAATCTTCATAAATAGAATAAAATATAATTAATCATCAGAACAGGTGCAGCACAGAGCTAGGGCAATTCACATTACAAGTAACATGAAAAAAAAATTCAAATTCTGGTGTAATCTCAGCAAAAAATAACCCTCCACTGCTATTTTGTGAAGTAACAAACTCTTGCAAAGAAAGAGGCATCTGGAACCTTGCCAAACAATCACAGCACTGACTCTCAGGATTCAAACAGCAACCTTATGAAAAAGCAGCAATGCAAATACTACACCAGGCCCTAGAACATTAATACATCACCTACGGGAATAACAGAACAGGCTGGACTACTACTACAGAGAAACTATATGCTAGAAATACTCATTTCTGTCACAAACAGGCAAAACTGAGACTGACCCTTACCTAATATAGAAATAAGACTATAAATTAGAAACAGAAACATGTAGATAAAGCCAAAATAGAAAGCCTGAGAAACTAAAATGTCTGAACAGTGGAATACTTAAGAAAGAGCAAAATACAAAAATATAAGAATGCACATTCCCAAAGATGACATATTTAAATTGCTAACATCTCTCTCTCTCTATATATATTTTATTTTTACCTTTGTTGTCTGATCTTTGTATTTTTCTAATCAGTTGGTCCTGGTCTCTCTTTCCCATTTTTTCCCTTGTCGCTCATTTCCTAATTCCTCTTCACACACACACACACATATATACACACATATATACATAAATGCTTTCTCTCACAGACTCCCTCACACACTCAGGCTCTCACTCTCATATGCTCTCCCCCCCCCCCCAAGCTCGCATTCTCTGCAGACACACATACAAGCTCTCACTTTCTCACCCCTCCCCAGGCTTATATTCTTATGCACACACAGACGCACATCCAGGCACCCATTCTCATCCACACACACACAAACCCATTCTCACCCACACATACACACATTTAAGGTCCCATTCTCACCCACACATACACACTTTCAAGCACCCATTCTTACCCACATATTCAAGCTTCCATTCTCACCCACACACACACAAACCCAGGCTCCCATTCTCACCCATATATATACACATTCAAGCTTCCATCCTCACCCACATATTCAAGCTTCCATTCTCACCCACACACACAAACCAGGCTCCCATTCTCACCCATATATACACACATTCAAGCTTCCATCCTCACCCATATATACACACATTCAAGCTTCCAACCTCACCCACACACATTCAAGACTCCATTCTCACTCCCATACACACCCAGGGTCCGATTTTCACCCACACACACACACACACAACAAGGCTCCCATTCTCATCCTCACATACACATTCAAGCCTGTGAACAGTTTCCGCTTCCTCCCCCCAGAGCAGGAAGATCAGCTGCCTCTCCTGCTGCCACCGGACTCCTGCTATCTTCGAGCCATACGGCCGACCGATCTTCCTGCTGGGGGGGGGGGGGAGGAGAGCGGAAGCGCCCCGCACAGTTTCCGCTTCCTCCCCCCAGAGCAGGAAGATCAGCTGCCTCTCCTGCTGCCACTGGCCTCCTGCTATCTTCAAGCCATACGGCCGACCGATCTTCCTGCTGGGGGGGGGGGGGGAGCGAAAGCTGTGTGCGGCGCTTCCGCTCTTCTCCCCCCCCAACAGGAAGATCGGTCGGCTGTACGCAGGAGGACAGTGGCAGCAGGAGAGGCAGCTGATCTTCCTGCTCTGGGGGGAGGAAGCGGAAACTGTGCGCGGCGCTTCCGCTCTCCTCCCCCCCCCCAAACAGGAAGATCGGTCGGCCATACGGCCCGAAGATAGCAGGAGAGGCAGCTGATCTTCCTGCTTTGGGGGGAGGAAGTGGAAACTGTGCGCGGCGCTTCCGCTCCCCCCGCAAACAGGAAGCTCGGTCGGCCATATGGTTGTAGGACCGCTTCCCCACGTGTGCCGTGATGGCGCACCAAGCATGGGTTCTCCTCTTCACTGTCGCGGGGATGGGATCCCGCGACAGCCTTGCAGTTCTGGTGTCAGTTGGGTGGGCCTGGGTCTAAATTGGGTGGGCAGCTGCCCACCCAGGCCCACCCGTGGCTACGCCACTGCCCACATGGAAGGGGGTACTTTTCATAGGGCCTTTTATATGGAAAAACATATGCTTGCTGATGTAAAATGTTTGAACATCATCCCCAAAATGTAATGATTTCTTGTGCACCGTATAAGACTGTCAGTTTAATGAATATGAGCGCTTGAACTGATGTAGCTAAACAAACCTGGCTAGGTTTAAAAAGCAAAGGTTGGGAGAAATGTGAGATCCACTTTTGAGCAGATACCTTTATATCCCAGGATTTCTGATGGCTCACAGTATCCTACTAGCATTAAGTCCCTCTGAATCCAAGATTCGCTTGGGGGGAGATGAGCTCCAAGGCTCTGAGGACTACCCATTTCCGTCTCTTGTATACCGCAGTTATACATCGAAAGTGGTTTCTAACTTGACTGATTAATGATGGAAAATCGATAGAACTATTCTTTACAAATCCTTGTTCATCTACAATCCATTTACACGGTTACTTTCCAATAAATTTGTGACTTTATATTTCTAGTTAATTGGTTCTTGTCTTGGAGCCAATTTATTTTTTAATTCCTTAATAGGTAGTTTTAAAGCTTCTTCCCAGAATTTAGGTAAAGAATATTAAAACTCATTTTAGTTGACAAAGTTCTGTTGTTCATCCTTCTGTCCAGATTTGTAGAACATACTTGCTATCCATTCTTACTGTCCTTTTTAGACCCTGCAGGGGGTGGGGGGGGGGGGTACCTCCTCCCATCAATATCCAGGTGTGTAATGCCAGCTAGTTTTTACCGATTTTCCAAAGAACAAATAGATTAATTCCCTACAGAACGTCCAAGAGTCCACTGGACCTCTCTCAGTGAGAGACTCCAAACTCCTTTAAGATGTTAAGCACCGAGTCCCTGAATCCTTAGGGCATTCAGTCAAATAATAAAAATAAAAGTTCCAACTACAACAAAAAATTGGAGTATGGAAGGGTGGGATAAAAGTTTGTTTTTATGTTTTGCCTTTTATGTATGTAATGATGTAAACTGCTACAATTTTCTGGAGAAACGGGTATATAAAACTTTTTAAATAAATAAGGGTAAAAAATAACTGCATTAAGGTTAGTACAAGGCAACCTTTCTCTCTTGCCATTACCAAACCTTCTGCCATGAGGTCTAAGGGTCCTTTCCTAAAAGAAGATAAAAGACCCAGGAGCAAGAACAGGGACATCCTGCCCCCTGTAAGGAATAGCTACAACTCCACACTACAAAATGGTGGCACTGAATTTTATAGTCTGGGGACTCTATCATGGCAGCCTTCCACATGGTGGAGCCAAAACCCACCAAACTACTACTAGTTCCCTTGTAACCATAGGACAGTACTCTTGATAAATACCCAGTAGGGCTCTCTACAGATACTCAACTTTTGGACAAACCCCAGGATTTAAATTTCCTGCCTCTTTTCACCAGCAAATTCTTACCTGGGCAAGTCTAAAATTTAGCTGGATAAAAAGAGTTTCACGGTCCCGGGCCATGCCCGGGACCTTTGCTTACACACATGGCCGGTCCAGCCATGGGACATCATCGTCGGCCGCCCAGACTTGAAGATGCAGCCTACCACGGTGCTCTCCCTGAGAGGGAGATGCCGCCGATGGGCCGCGGCTGGCCCTGCCCCCTAGGCACGTGTGTGTGCCAGGGCTCAACATTTAAAGGGGCCAGCACGGGAATCCAAGGACAGCCCTGCTGATGATGTCAGATGCTGCCGGATCATTTAAACCCGGCAGTTACAGCTGTATCTTGCCTTGCAACGAGGTTCACTCAGTCCCCTGAGTTGCTAGTTGCTGCATTGGATCTTGATTGTCTCTTCTGTCTTCTGGCTTCTGACCTGGCTTCATCTCTTGACTAAGTCTTCAGCTTCCACTCCTGGTTTTGATTTTGATTCAGACTTCTTGCTTCTGACCCGGCTCTGTCCCACGACTCTGCTTCCAGCTTCCGCCCCTGGCCGGACCTCTGACTTCTGGCTTCTGACCTGGCTTCGTTCTTGGACTCCAACTTCAGCTTCTTCCACCACCTCAGATATCTGGTACTTGCTGGCTCAGAGGATTCTCCTAAGTCCCAGCGGTTCGGGCTCTCACGGGCTCCTCCCGGGGGAGCTGCAGGCTTCCGAGGGTGAAGATTCTTCCAGCCTCCTGGGCCCTGCCGTCCTCATCACCCATCTCTTTGGCCACTGCCTGGATCCTTGGTCACATAGGATCCCGCCTAAGTCCAAGAGGTCCGGGTTCCTGTGGGCTCCTCCTGGGGGGACCTCGGACTTCCAGTGATGAAGTCTTCTCTGGAGTCTCTTCAGCGCCACCTCCCGGCTGTGACGCTTCCTGTGGGTTCCCACAGTATAACATCTGCAGTCTCAGCTGGCCCAAGGGTCCATGAACATAACAGTTTGCAAGGCCATAGACCCGGCAGATCTTGCAGGCTTGAAAGCCATCCCGGGTATCGCACAGAGGCTGCAACAGCAGCAAAATTGCCTCAAGTCCCTGATGGCAACAGTGCAGGGGCTAGCTGACCACATTTGCAGAGCCACTGCTTCCAGTCCCCCGGTACCTGGAGCTGAGACCAATACTGGAGCAGCCGCACCCATACAGATGCCAGCACCCTTGCGGTATTCAGGAGACACGAAGCTTTGCCGAGGGTTCTTGAACCAATGCTATATTTGCTTCAATCTCCTTCCAGCTCCGTTCCCAATGGACCGGGTCAAGACGAGCTATATTATCTCCCTGTTGGATGGGAGACCCTTGGCGTGGGCCTCCTCCCTGTGGGAGCGTCAGGACCCCCGCCTAGCCAATCTGGTTCAATTCGTCACCTCCTTTCGGTGGATATTCGATGAGTCCTCCCGCAGACCTACTGCCGCATCCGATCTGCTCCAGCTGCGTCAGGGTAACCGGCCATTGGCTGAACACGCCATGGACTTTCAGACTCTTGCTGCCGAATTGAACTGGGGAAGTGATAGCCTGCACGGCATCTTTTTGGAAAGTCTCTCCCCAAGACTTCAGGATGAGTTGGCGGCCAGAGATCTCCCGGATGACTTGAACGATCTCATTGATCTGGCGGGCCGCGTGGACCCCCGTATCCAACGCCGGTTCCGGGAGAGGAGACCTGCTCACAGACCCAGGAGCTCTGGAACCATACCGTCTCAAAACGGGCACTCCCCTTCTGCCTCTCCAGGGGCTCAAGATTCCGAACCCATGCAGGTGGGCCGGGGGCCTATTTCTCAAAAAGAGAGGAGAAGACATTGGTCCCTGGGCCTGTGCCTGTATTGTGGTGGCAAGGGTCATTTCCTTGCCTGCTGTAGCGAGCGCCTGGGAAACCCTCGGACCTAGGAACAGTCGGGGAGCTAACCTTAGGTCACACCACTTCTGCCTCCCCATGTACCGTTCCGGTGACCTTACTCCTTCCCGAAGGAGAGTTCGAAACGCTAGCCCTGATTGACTCTGGAGCCGGGGGGAACTTCATCCTCAAGGAATTAGTCCAGCAACTCCAGATTGGGGTCCAACCCCAAAGGCCCCCCGTCTGTGTGTCCTCCATTCAAGGGAGACTCCTTCCAGGTGCTATCTCTACTCGTACCACGCTACGCACTGGTATCCTGCACGGGGAGGAAATTTTGTTCTTCATCCTGGAAAAGTCCATGCATCTGGTCATTCTGGGGCTACCTTGGCTGCAGAAGCACTCTCCCATAATCTGTTGGGAGACCCTCCAGGTGGCATCCTGGGGGCCTTCATGCTTCGAATTTTGTTTGGCACCTGTTCCGTGACCACAGATACCTCTCCTGACGACTTCATTGGCATTGCCACCCCACTATCAGGACTACCTCGATGTCTTCTCCAAGGAGAAAGTCAAGATCCTCCCAGAGCACCACCCTTTCGACTGTGCGATTAACTTGCTTCCGAGTACCATGCCGCCACGAGGACAAGTGTACCCATTGTCACTCCACGAGATGCAGGCCATGTCCGCATATATTCAGGAGAACCTGGACCGTGGATTTTTTCGACCGTCCAAATCCCAGGCTGGAGTGGGGTTCTTCTTCGTAGTTAAGAAGGATGGCTCTCTTTGACCCTGCAGAGATTACCGTGGCCTGAACAGCATTACCCGCCATGACCGGTACCCTTTGCCCTTGATACCAGAACTCCTGGATAGACTTCAGGGGGCCAAAGTCTTCACAAAATTGGATCTTCGTGGGGCCTATAACCTGATGAGGATTCGGCCAGGTGATGAATGGAAGACCGCATTTAACCCAAGGGATGGCCACTATGAATACTTGGTCATGCCCTTCGGTCTCTGCAATGCCCCGGAGGTTTTTCAAAACCTCATGAACGAGGTTCTAAGGGAGATGTTACATGCTTCCATAATTGTCTACCTGGAGGATGTACTAATATATTCCAGGGATTTGGAGACGCACCGTCACGATGTTCGCCAAGTGCTGCAGAAATTGCGAGATAATCGACTGTATGCGAAACTTTAGAAATGCCAATTTGAGCAAGAATCACTGCCCTTCCTTGGGTACATTGTATCCTCCACAGGGTTCCAAATGGACCCAGAGAAGGTCGCAGCCATCAAAGATTGGCCTCAACCGGTGGGAGTCAAAGCACTTCAGCGGTTCCTCGGGTTTGCCAATTTCTATTGGCAATTTATTCCCCACTATTCCCAGATGGTGGCTCTGCTGACGGCCCTTACCAGAAAGGGGGCTGACGCCAGGAACTGGCCGGTGACGGCTCTACAAGCCTTTCAGGAACTGAAGAACACATTCCTCCAAGACACCTGCCTCTGCCACCCAGACCCTCAAAGCCAGTTCATCGTGGAGGTCGACGCCTCTGACATAGCTGTCAGGGCCATTCTAAGCCAATTGTCCAATGGAGGCAAACCCCTGCCGTGTTCCTACTACTCACACAAGTTCTCGCCTGCAGAGAGGAACTACGGCATAGGGGATAAAGAGCTACTGGCCATCAAACTAGTTTTCGAAGAATGGTGCCAATGGTTGGAAGGGGCCCAGCACCCAGTAGTCGTTTACACAGACCACAAGAACCTGGAGTATCTGTGCCGTGCCCAGCGTCTTAATTCACGGCAGGTGTGCTGGTCACTCTTTTTCAGCCGTTTCAATTTTTCCCTCCGTCACCGACCGGCATCCAAGAACATCCGAGCGGATGCTCTCTCCTGCACGACGGAGACAGAAGATACCATCAATCCGCCTCAGTACATCCTGGACCAGGACAAAGTTCTTCTGGCCACATCCAAGGTGGTCCCCGCGGTTAAGACTGTGGTGCCCTCTTGTTCCTGTTGGAGAGTGTTAGCGTGGGCCCACGATTCCCTGACCGCCGGGCACCCAGGAACTGCCAGGACCCTGGAACTTCTGACGGAGTTCTACTGGTGGCCGCAGGTCAAGAAAGACGTCCGACTCTCTTTAGTCATGTCCTCCTTGTGCCCGGCAGAAACATGGACACCCCTGGGGACTCCTTCAGCCGCTACCCATTCCTACTGAGCCCTGGACTCACTGTCCACAGATTTTATTGTAGATTTGCCTGTTTCTGATGGGAAGACCGTGATATGGGTCATGGTCGACCGTTTCTCGAAGATGGCTCACTTCGTGCCTCTCACTAAACTGCCTTCAGCACCAGAGTTGGCTAATCTCTTTACACAGCATATCTTCCGACTACATGGACTCCCTTCGCACATTGCTTCAGACCGTGGTCCCCAGTTTACGGCAAGTATTGGAAGGCCCTCTTCAGGAAATTTGGGGTGCAACTGGATCTGACAACCGCCTTTCACCCCCAGGGAAATGGCCAGGCTGAATGGACCAACCAAACTCTAAAGGCCTTCCTTCGGGCCTTCGTCGGAGACCTTCAAGATGACTGGGTCAACTTGTTACCCTGGGCAGAGTTCTGATACAACCGCCACAAACACTCTGCAACTAACCTGTCTCCTTTTCAGTTGGTCTACGGAAAGAGCCCTAGGCCTCCATTGCCTTTGCCGCTGACAGTACCATCGCCTGCAGTGCAACTTACGGCACGATAATTGCGCAACCTCTGGCGGTCCACCCAGGAGAAACTTCGTCGTTCAGCTGCCAAGGCTAAAGAATATGCGGACACGTCACGACGACCTGCTCCAGTCTTCCACCTGGGACAGAAGGTAGAGTTAAGTACCAAAAACATTCAGTTACAGATTCCATCTATGCAGCTGGCTTCCCACTATATCGGTCCTTTTACAGTGGCAGAGCGCATCGGAGCAGTATTGGCTACGACTGCCGTCCACCCTGAGGATCTATAATGTTTTCCACGTGTCTCTGCTCAAACCGGTGGTTCTCTCAGCATTTCATGCCAAGCCTCCCGAGCCCCGCCATCACCACTGCCGAACAAGATGTCACTTACACCGTGAAAGATGTCCTGGATGTTCGGTTCCACCATCGCCGGTGGGAGTAGCTCCTCTCGTGGGAGGGGTACGGTCCAGAGGGGAATTCCTGGGAACCTTCGTCTCACATTCTGGACAAAAACCTCCTTCGTCAGTTTCATGTGGATCATCCAGGTAAACCCAGGAGGGGGGGTACTGTTACAGTCCCAGGCCATGCCCCGGGACCTTCGCTTACTGCATGGCCGGTGCAGGCCCGAAGAAGCGGCCTACCGCTGCATTCTCCCTGAGAGGGAGATGCCACTGACGGGCCGCGGATGGCCCCGCCCCCTAGGCGTGCACGCGAGCTGGGGCTCAACATTTAAAGGGGCCAGCGCGGAAATCCGAGGACAGCCCTCCTGATGACGTCAGATGCTGGCGGGTCATTTAAACCCAGCAGCTACAGCTGTGCTTCGCCTTGCAACGAGGTTCACTCAGTCCCCTGAGTTGCTAGTTGCTGCATTGGATCTTGATTGTCTCTTCTGTCTTCTGGCTTCTGACCTGGCTTCATCTCTTGACTTCGTCTTCAGCTTCCGCTCCTGGTTTTGGTTTTGACTTCAGACTTCTTGCTTCTGACCCGGATCCGTCCCACGACTCTGCTTCCAGCTTCCGCCCCTGGCTCTCGCTTTGAACCTCTGACTTCTGGCTTCTGACAAGGCTTTGTTCTTGGATTCCGACTTCAGCTTCTTCCATCACCTCAGGTATCTGGTACTTGGCTCTCACGGGCTCCTCCCGGGGGAGCCGTGGGCTTCCAAGGGTGAATATTCTTCCAGGCTCCTGGGCCCTGCCGTCCTCATCACCCATCTCTTCAGCCGCTGCCTGGATCCTTGGTCGCATAGGGTCCTGCCTAAGTCCAAGAGTTCCGGGTTCCTACGGGCTTCTCTTGGGGGGACTTCAGACTTCCAGTGGTGAAGTCTTCTCCGGAGTCTCTTCAGCGCCGCCTCCCGGCTGTGACGCTTCCTCTGGGTTCCCACAGTATAACATCTGCAGTCTCAGCAGGCCCAAGCGTCCACGAACATAACAAAGAGGTAGAGAAGAGGGGACTATTTTGAGGACATGGCTAAAATTTATCCAGCTAGCATTGATATTCAGCACTAGCTAGATAAACCTAATAGGTAAGTCTGTTCAGAAAAATCATTGTCCTAAAGTTAACTGAATAACTATCTCCAGGTAACTTTAGCAGCAGGATTATCCAGCTAAGTACCACTAAAAATCCAGGAAAGAAAATGAAAACAATGCCTATTCAATGTAATAAGTAAGACAAAGTAAGAAATCAAAATATTGGGACATCAGTGCTAGCCAGATAACTTCCGTCTCCTGATCTCATCACCGACCAATTTTTTGGTACCTATTAGATGCCAGCTAACCAGTTTTCATAAACCCTCTGAGTGGGTAAGAGAGAGTAATTTTATGTATATATCTTCATTCAAATTTTGTACTGCCCCTAATTGTATTTCCTATTCTTTTACTTTGCTTGCTATAATAAATAGTATTAATTGAGAAATTCTAAGACTGTGAGTGTTTTCTATAACAAGATAATAAATTAAGGTTTAAAGTGTTAATGATTTATGAAGTGCCGGCCTTCTCTTTGAACTCTCTGGGTATGCAGCCCCAGGTAAATGAACAGTTTGCAACTGAAAATTCTTCTAAATCTATCAATACAAAATGTGGCCATATTGATTAGGGCAGCTCTTTGTATGACGAAAGTTGTGCAGTAAAATTTAGACAGCTAATGCTGAAAATAAGAGCCAACCATCTGTAACGCCATCCCTGGGTATGGATTGCTACCCGACGAGATCATAAAAGAGTTTGTTGTTTCTCTTTGGGGCTGATACCTTCCCAGGCTAGCGACTGCACCATCTCTTCTTTCCAGGGCCTGGATTCTTGATCAAGTGGTAGAGGGAGTTTACTCCCAAGGCCCCAAATGCTAAGGATGGCTCCACGAGTCCTTTGTTAGGGTCCCTGGGGAGGATAGTTGTATGTCCCAGTGTGTGCTGAAAGTGCCAACGAAATCACTGGGTTAGTGTCCAAATAAATCTTTACTGTTCAAATGAGTGAAAATGGCACAACATTGATCCACAGCACCACAGCACATGTTCTTTTACAATGTACGCCCTCAATCTATGCATGAATATCAGCTGCCAGAGCCAGGGGGAACTTCCTTCCTCCAGGGACTGGAAAATAGAGTATCCAGGTGGGTAAGGTGTCCTTTAGCTGGGTAGGAGTACCCCTCTAACTGGCAAAGATACAAAGCATTAGTCTCTGCACTGAAAAAATAAACCCTCTCTTCTCGGGGTCTGAAGAATCATCGGGTGGGTGTCTTCCTGAATGCTAAGTTTGGCCTTTAACTCAGTTAGTTGTATAATTTCTTCTTAAATCCTAATGCAGTCCTTTTCTTCAAATCCCTGATGGGAGAGATCCCCTGGAGCAGTGCTCTGCACAGGCAGGAAGGACAGTCAAAAATTTCCTCCTGGATACTGAACTTAATCTTTACACAACTGAGAATAACACTGGGGTGACTCCTTACAGTAGGTCGCTGTCACCCCCTTCCTCACTGAGGCTATGGGAGGCAGGTCTTCCCTAATCTGCCGAGGCCCAGTCCCAGGACTCCCCGTTCCTTGGGCCCAGGAGCTGGACAGACTCCAGCAAGGCCCCTACCACTTAAAAGTTTAAATTCCAAAAAATGCACTCGGAGATAACTCCCACCAAAGAGGTTGTGTACTAACTGGGCAGAAACCCTCTCGACCCTGGCCAGGACTACCTAACAGGGCTTGCTTGCTCCTCTGGCTGGGCCTGAAAAATAACAAAAAGCTTAACTCTCTCTACCTCTGTTCTAAACTCAAAGGACCACCTCTATGTGAATAGCCAGATCCCTGCTTTTAAAAGCTCACTCGAGTGATGGCCATCTCAGACCCCGCAGAAGAAGGGGTTGTATTTGAATGAATCCTCCCATACTTTCATCCTGTTAAAAAATACCATCCTAGAAGCACAGTCCAGATGTATTCCACACATTAAAAAAGGTGGAAAGAAGGCAAAACAATCACAGGCATAGTTAAAAGGGGAGGTGAAAGAAGCTATTTTACCCAAAAGATTTGCATGAAAAAATTGGAAGAAGGATCCAACAGAAGAAAATAGAATAATGCATAAATGTTGGCAAGTTAAATGTAAGACATTGATAAGACAGGCTAAGAGAGAATTTGAAAATAAGTTGGCCGTAGAGGCAAAAACTCACAGTAAAAACTTTTTAAAATAGATCCGAAGCAGAAAGCCTGTGAGGGAGTCAGTTGGACCATTAAATGATCGAGGGGTTAAAGGGGCAATTAGAGAAGATAAGGCCATCGCGGAAAGATTAAATGATTTTTTTTTCTTCAGTGTTTACTGAAGAGGATGCTGGGGAGATACCCATATCAGAGAAGGTTTTCATGGGTAATGATTCAGATGGATTGAACCAAATCACGGTGAACCTAGAAGATATGGTACGCCTGATTGACAAACTGAAGAGTAGTAAATCACCTGGACCAGATGGTATACACCCCAGGGTTTGAAGGAACTAAAAATGAAATTTCAGACTATTAGTAAAAATTTGTAACCTATCATTAAAATCATCCATTGTACCAGAAGACTGGAGGATAGCTAATGTAACCCCAATATTTAAAAAGGGCTCCAGGGGCGATTTGGGAATCTACAGACTGGTTAGCCTGACTTCAGTACCAGGAAAAATAGTGGAAAGTGTTCTAAACATCAAAATCACAGAACATATAGAAAGACATGTTTTAATGGAACAAAGTCAGCATGGCTTTACCCAAGGCACATCTTGCCTCACAAATCTACTTCACTTTTTTGAAGGAGTTAATAAACATGTGGATAAAGGTGAACCGGTAAATGTAGTGTACTTGGATTTTCAGAAGGCGTTTGACAAATTTCCTCATGAAAGGCTTCTAGGAAAAGTAAAAAGTCATGGGATAGGTGGTGATGTCCTTTCGTGGATTACAAACTGGCTAAAAGACAGGAAACAGAGAGTAGGATTAAATGGACAATTTTCTCAGTAGAAGGGAGTGGGCAGTGGAGTGCCTCAGGGATCTGTATTAGGACCCTTACTTTTCAATATATTTATAAATGATCTGGAAAGAAATACGACGAGTGAGGTAATCAAATTTGCAGATGATACAAAATTGTTCAGAGTAGTTAAATCACAAACAGATTGTGATAAATTGCAGGAAGACCTTGTGAGACAGGAAAATTGGGCATCAAAATGGCAGATGAAATTTAATGTGGATAAGTGCAAGTTGATGCATATAGGGAAAAATAACCCACGCTATAGTTACACGATGTTAGGTTCCATATTAGGTGCTAGTATCCAAGAAAGAGATCTAGGCGTCATATTGGATAACACATTGAAATCATTGGTTCAGTGTGCTGCGGCAGTCAAAAAAGCAAACAAAATGTTGGGAATTATTAGAAAGGGAATGGTGAATAAAACGGAAAATGTCATAATGCCTCTGTATCGCTCCAGGGTGAGACTGCACCTTGAATACTGTGTACAATTCTGTTGCTGCATCTCAAAAAAGATATAATTGCAATGGAGAATGTACAGAGAAGGGCTATCAAAATGAGAAGGGAATGGAACAGCTCCTCTATGAGGAAAGACTAAAGAGGTTAGGACTTTTCAGCTTGGAGAAGAGACAGCTGTGGGGGGATATGATAGAGGTGTTTAAAATCATGAGAGCTCTAGAACGGGTTAATGTGAATCAATTAATTACTCTTTCAGATAATAGAAAGACTAGGGAGCACTCCATGAAGTTATCATGTGGCACATTTAAAACTAATCGGAGAAAGTTCTTTTTCACTGAATGCACAATTAAACTCTGGAATTTGGGCGCTGGAGGAGGGAGAGAGTCCCTATTTGATCTTACCTCTCTTTTTTGGACTTTTCCTGGAGGGTAGGGTGGCCATCCCGGAGAACCGAGGTGAGGCTACCCGGTCCCGAGCCCCGACGACGACGCTGGAAACCCCGCGCACCCGTGACGTCATCAGGGCGGGATGCTGAGCCCATAAAATCGGCTCAGCAGTGGCGCTTGTCGCCACCGGTGCTTGTCCAAGCCGCGCTTTCCTAAGGGGCGCGCGGCTTAGTGCGGCTTTGTGTTCGAATTGTGAGGAAGTTGAAGGGTTTTGTAATATTGTCTGAACTGTAAGTACTCTCTAACTACTCCTTCTCCATCAGGGGATTCCATAAAGAAACAATCCACTCAGCTAAGTAAAAATTTTTCTTTTCGAAGTTTTCTTTGATATGCCTTACTCTGCCCACAAACGGAGGGCTAGAGAGAGGCCTATGTTAGAATCATTAGCGAGTCTGGTGCTGGGCCCCATGGATGCCCACATCAGAAGGGGAGTAATAATACCAGGTGATGTTTCACTTGAAGGAGTGCAGGAAGGCACAGCACCCCTTCGTGATTGGGAGATCTCATTATCCCCGAACCAGAGGTCCCCCCCTGAAAATCCAGCAGTGGTAAGAACTGTACCATTAAAGGATACTCTGGCACCAGTGCAAAATGGTGACCATGATGTAACTCCAGGACCAACTATGGATCAAACTGCAGGGACGGCCAGTAGGGCCGATATTTCAGAAGGGGAAGTTATAGAAGAGTTGTTGATGTCTCAGGAGAATATAATAAGTTGTGATGTTCCTGACATTATTTCAATTGATAGTCCATCTGAATTTTCTTTAGAAGTCATATGGGAAACCTTGGTTGTGTTAAATAAAAATGTTACATTGCAATTAAAACCTATTGTGAAAAATATAGGAATATTGGAAACCAAGATTAATAGACTAATAATTAAAGATGAAATGAGAGATCAGAAAATTGAGAAGAATGTTCAGGATATAAAAAAATTATCCCTTCAAAATGAATTGATTATAAAAGAGAACCAATTCCTTACCAGGAAGATGGAAAATTTAGAAAATCAATTACGAAGTAAAAATCTTAGATTGATAAATTTTCCAAAATCTCCTACTTTATCAGCAAAAGAAATGTGGAACAAATTTGCTTTAGAATTTTTTAAGATCCCACAACAAGCACTTCCTCCTTTAACGCAGATTTACCATGTTCCAGCTTGGAAAATAGATTCCGAGAAGAAAGATGAATATCAGTCTGTAATGCCATTGAATATTACTGAAATTCTGGAATCTACTAATGAAGAGTTGGCTCAACCAGCCACAATGATAATTTCCTTTCTTTTAAATTCTGATAAAGAATGGGTACAGAAATTGTTCTTTAGGAACATTAAAGAAAAATTTTGTCATTTAGACGTTAGGATGTTTCCAGATGTTACAAGAGAAACACAAAGGAGAAGGAAAGAATTTCTTAATTTAAAACCTAAATTACTTCAAATGGGAGCAATTTTTAAACTAAAATTTCCATGCAAATGTTGTATCACTTTCAAGAATGTAAAATATCAATTTTTTCAACCGTCTCAACTGGTGAAATTCATAGCTAGTAAACAGACTGAGTTAAACCAGGGACTGGAAAATAACTCTGTAGTATAACGTAAAATCTCTGTGTAATAATGGAAGCCACCCTAGTGAGATCGTTGTTATTTCATGAATTTTTTTGTCAATACAGATGCCTTAAATAGTATTACTGGAGTGTAATCCCCTATTATTGAGGACTTAGACAAATTTGGTTGATGCATTAGATTTCTTTTATATATGAGTAGTATGAAAGGTGTTTATGAATGTTATGCAAACCATACATGTACTACAAAATATCTTTGCTGTATTTTGAAGAAAATGATTAGAAATAAAGAATTAAAAAAAAACAACTCTGGAATTTGTTGCCAGAGGATGTGGTTACTGCAGTTAGTGTAGCTGTGTTTAAAAAAGGATTGAATAAGTTCCTGGAGAAGTCCATTACCTGCTATTAATTAAGTTGACTTAGAAAATAGCCACTGCTATTACTAGCAACAGTATCATGGAATAGACTCTGGAGAAGTCCATTACCTGCTATTAAATTCACTGTGGGGTAGATTTTTAAAAATGGCGCGTTCGCGTACTTTTGTTCGCGCTCCAGGTGCAAACAAAAGTACGCTGGATTTTAGTAGATACGCGCGTATCTGCTAAAATCCAGGATCGGCGCGCGCAAGGCTGCCGATTTTGGGCAGCCGGCGCGTGCCGAGCCGCGCAGCCTGCCTCCGTTCCCTCCGAGGCCGCTCCGAAATCGGAGCGGCCTCGGAGGGAACCCTCTTTCGCCCTCCCCTCACCTTCCCCTCCCTTCCTCTACCTAACCCACTCCCACGGCCCTATGTAAACCCCCCCCTACCTTTGTCCAGGGATTTACGCCTCCCGGAGGGAGACGTAAATCCACGCACGCCAGCGGGCCGCTGGCACGCCGAGACGCGACCCGGGGTCGGTTCTGGAGGGCGTGGCCATGCCCCCGGACCGCCCCGGGCCGAAACCACGCCCCCGAGCCCGCCCCTGAAACTTCGCATCCCGCCCCCAAAACGCCGCGTCGATCGGCCCAGCCCCCCAACACACCCCCGCCATGCCCCCGACAAAAAACCCCGGGACTTACGCGAGTCCCGGTGCTCTGCGCGCGCCGGCAGGCCTATGGAAAATAGGCGCGCCGGCGCACAAGGCCCTGCTCACGTAAATCCGGGCGGATTTACGCGAGCAGGGCTTTTAAAATCCGCCCCTTAGAGAATAGCCACTGCCATTAGCAATGGTAACAAGGAATAGACTTAGTTTTTGGGTACTTGCCAGGTTCTTATGGCCTGGATTGGCGACTGTTGGAAACAGGATGCTGGGCTTGATGGACCCTTGGTCTGAACCAGCATGGCATGTTCTTATGTTCACTTGACACCCAGGACCTAATATTAACAGAACTGAGTGTCTGTTACACATCTAACCCATCCTTTTCTGCCAAGCTAATTTGGTGCACTTTCTGATTTTGTGTGCACAAATTTGGCTGCTCGCATGGAATGGAAATTTTCATGGCTAATAACCCTCTGTTTAGATGCTTTTACTTCTGCCTTGTTTCAGGTCCAGTTCAGTCCTGCTTCTCCCACTGATACTCCTTGTGACCTTGTGCAAGTCAATTGGTCTCCTGTTGCCGCTAAGGCTGCACGCTCTTTGGAGCAGGGGATTATTGTAGCTGAATTCATTCAAATTTTGTAAGCTGCCTTATTTGTTATGAAGTCTCAATTTAGTGGACCCTTGGGCCGACCTGCAGGAGACTGGGAAAGGTGGTCAATGTCTGTAGTATGTGGCAGATGTTCAGGCAGGACGTAGAGGTGCTCTTCACCCTGGAAGCTGGTACTCCCCCGGGAGGAGCCCGTAGGAGCCCAAACACTGGGTCTTAGGCGGCTTCACCCTTGGAAGCCGAAGCCCCCCGGGAGGAGCCCGTAGGGGCCCGGCTGCTGGGACTTAGGCGGGTTGTTGATCAGGACTGAGAACTGGAACCAGACTAGAACAGTAGACAAGTACTGTAACAGGGCTCGGGTCCTGGACCCAGGCAGGAACTGAAGCAGGGCTCGGGTACTGGAACCAGGCAGGAACTATAGCAGGACTCGGGTACTGGAGCCAGGCAGAAAATGTAACAGGACTCGGGTACTGGAACCAGACAAAAACTGTAGCAGGACTCGGGTACTGGAACCAGGCAGGATCTGTAGCAGGCAAGCAGGAACCAAGCAGGTAATGTAGCAGGCAAGCAGGAACGGAGCGAGTAGCAAGGCAGCTCACTCCGGGGCACGACGCAACAGGGAACCAGGAGGTAAACCCGTTGCAAGGCAAAGACTGAGAGTCCGTGGCCGGCTTATCAAGTCGCGGCGTCTGACGTCAGGAACTGGGCGGAGTCACCACTGGTGGGAAATGGCCTAGAAAAGCGTCCAAGTGGTGCGCGCGTGCGCCTAGAAGCAGGGCATCCATGGGAAGCTTCCCGGTGGTGTGGCCCCCTGCGGGGACACCGCCAAACAGGGCGCATACCATGCCTCCAGAAACGGGAATAGGTCCAGGAGCACGGAGGTAAGGGTCTGGTCGCGGCGCTCGCGGCCAGAACTGAAACAGTACCTCCCCTCTTACACCCCCTCTTAGCCGGTCTGGGTTTACTTGGGTGGTCCAGATGGAACTGCTGTAATAAGTCCTTGTCGAGGATGTTACAGGCCAGTTCCCAAGAATTATCCTCGGGTCCGCAACCCTCCTAGGCAGCAAGTACTCCCAGCGGTGTTGATGGAATCGGACATCCAAGATCTCATGTACTTGATACGTAACCTTGTCCGGTACTAAAGGATCCGATGGTTCAGGAGCCCGGGAGTGGTATCTGGATAAAACAAGAGGCTTCAGCAATGACACATAGAACACGTCATGTATGCGCATGGAGGAGGGTAGGCGTAGTCGGTATGAGACTGTTCCCACTCGTTCGGTGACTCAAAAAGGCCCACAGAATCTTGGAGCTAGTCTTCGAGACGGAATTCGTAGGGGAGGAAGATAGGTGCAGGCTGATGATGCCTATCCGCCCATTTCTTGGTGGACTGGGCGGCTTTACGGATCTTTCCCTGGATAGAAGTCCATAAGGAAAGAAGCTGTCGAGCTGAAAGTTGCACTGCCGGGAGTGCACTAGGTTCAGGTGAAGGCAAGGGCAGCCAAAATTGCTTTCCATAGACAACGAGGAAAGGCGAACTTCCAGTAGCAGCATGCATGTGATTATTATATGAGAACTCCGCCCACGGGAGAAGCTTGACCCAATTATCTTTTCGTTCATTTACGAAGGAACAGAGAAAAGTCTTTAAGGTTCGGTTAGTCCGTTCTGTTTGCCCATTACTCTGGGGATGGAACACAGATGAAAGACTAAGTTGAACATTGAAGCGTTTGCAAAGTGCTTTCCAATATCGAGCAGTAAACTGTGGTCCTCGATCGGAGACTATATCCTGCGGGAGACCGTGAAGTCTAAAGATATGCCGAGCGAAGAGGTTAGCTAGGTCAGGTGCAGAAGGCAACTTTGGCAAGGGGACAAAGTGCACCATCTTGGAGAATCGGTCTACGGTCACCCAAATGACTGAATTACCTCCTGAGACGGGAAGGTCCACGACAAAGTCGGTGGAGATGTGTGTTCAAGGCTCCACCGGGATGGGCAATGGTTGCAACAGGCCCCTGGACTTCCCGATGAGTGGCTTTTGAATGGCGCAGGTAGGGCAAGAGCCCACAATAGCTTGGACGTCCTGTCTCACCATCGGCCACCAGTTGAATCGGTTCAACAAATCTAAGGTCCCTTTACAGCCAGCATGGCCCCCAGTGAGGGAGTCATGGGCCCAAGTGAGAACTGTTCTCCGGGAGCAACGTGGAATGATGGTCTTCCCTTGGGAGGACACCAAGGTTGCTGCAAGGCTCACTTTCACAGGATCCAAAATATACTGGGGAGTGTCAGGAGTTTCTTCGACCTCAGACGAGTGCGAGAGCGCATCGGCTCGAATATTCTTAGAGCCGGGTCAGTAGTGTAAAGTAAAGTCGAACTGATCAAAAAACAGCGACCACTGTGCTTGCCTTGGGTTCAGGCATTGGGCTTCAAGAATGCTAAGTTTTTGTGGTTGGTGTAAATCGTAACCAGATGGTTGGCTCCCTCCAACCACTGTCTCCATTCCTCCAGGGCAAGTTTCACGGCTAGCAACTCTTTATTACCAACACAGTAGTTGCTCTCTGCCGGGGAGAATTTTTTCGAGAAATATGAACAGGGTAACAATTGTCCAGAATCAGAGTACTGGCTCAGCACGGCCCCTATGGCCACATTGGAGGCATCGACTTCCACCACAAAGGGCCGGCTGGGATCCGGATGATGAAGGCAGGTGTCTAACAAGAACGCTTCCTTAAAGGCCTCGAAGGCTTGGCAGGCGGGAACAGGCCAATCCACTGCGTTGGCCCCCTTCTGGGTGAGGGCAGTCAATGGGGCCACAATACGGGAATAGTTAGGAATAAAGTGACGGTAGAAATTGGAAAATCCGAGGAAGCATTGCAACGCTTTAAGGCCCCTGGGCCGGGGCCAATTCTTAATTGCCGCCACTTTCTCAGGATCCATTTGAAAGCCTGTTGCAGAGATTATGTAGCCCAGGAACGGCAGGGATGTCTTCTTGAAACTACATTTTTCAAGTTTTGCATACAGACCATGCTCCCTAAGTATTTGGAGCTCTTGACGGACATGCTGATAGTGTGAAGGCAGGTCCTGGGAGTAGACTAGCACATCGTCGAGGTAGACGATTAAGCAGGTGTTCAGAAGGTCCCATAACACCTCATTCATAAGGTGCTGGAACACCGCCAGAGCATTACATAAGCCGAAAGGCATCACAATATACTCGTAATGCCCGTCTCTGGTATTAAAAGTGGTTTTCCACTCATCTCCGGGACGAATTCTGACTAAGTTGTAAGCACCTCGTAAGTCCAACTTTGTGAAAATCTTTGCTCCCTGGAGCCTATCGAGGAGCTCCGGGATTAACGGGAGCGGGTAACGGTCCTGCTTAGTAACCTCGATAGTCTATACATGGTCTCAGCGAGCCGTCCTTCTTGCTGACAAAGAATAAACCTGCCCCTGTAGGCGACTTGGACAGGCGAATGAACCCCTTGGCCAGATTCTCTGAAATATACTCGGACATGGCCCGGGTTTCAGGTAATGATAAGGGATACACCCTTCCTCGGTGGGGCATAGTTCCTGGTAACAGGTCTATAGCGCAGTCATACGGGCGATGCTGCGGAAGGATCTTCGCCTTGGTCTTGGAAAAAGCGTCCGTAAAGTCCTCATACAGTGCAGGAGGACCTAGGGCAGAGTGCATCAACGGAAGAGCGGGGACCCTAGGCACTTTCATACAGTTAGCTAGGCAGAAAGGGCTCCACTTGACAATCTGTAGAGTATCCCACTGAATCGTGGGTGAGTGCTTCTGTAACCACAGCAACCCTAGCACCACAGGGTGGACAGCCTTATCCAACACTAGGAAGGCTATCTCCTCCAAATGGATCATCCCGGTGGGGACAGTAACGGGTGCCGTGGACATCAGGACAGGTCCTGGAAGGAGCATCCCCTGGATAGAGGTAATTCGTAATGGGACCTCCTGTCTATGCGTAGGGATTCGCAACTGGGAGACTAAGTCCTGCAGGATGAAATTACCTCCAGCTCCAGAATCCAGGAATGCCATCGTCTCAATGGACCCTCCAGGGTATTCCAAGGTAACAGGCATGGTACATTGAGGAGCTGTAGCACAGCCTAGGAGGAGCTCCTCCCGACCTCCTAGGCTTTGGCGTTTTCTGCACGCTCCTGGCAGCGTGCCAAGAAGTGGCCCTTCTGACCACAATACAAACACAACATTCATTGAACGGTGACGTTGCCTCTCTTCAGCAGAGAGCGGGGCCTGACCCAGCTGCATGGGTTCGCAGGTGGGAACATCTGGACGAGAAGTCTTAGGAGAAGACACAGGTCTCACCGACACAACAGCAGGACTGTGGCGAGAGGAGCGCTGCTCCTTGGCCCGTTGTTGTAGGCGGCGGTCAATGTGGGCAGCCATCTCTATCAAGGCGTTGAGGTCCTCCGGCAGATCTCGAGCAGCAATCTCATCCTTTATGCGTCTGGAGAGGCCCTCCAAGAAGATGGCCTTAAGACTATCATCCTGCCAACCTACTTCCTAGGCTCAAGACCTGAATTCCATAGCATAATCTGCCAAGGAGTGAGCCCCCTGACGGAGTTGCAGCAGATCAGAGGTAGCCGAGGCTACTCGGGCGGGCTCATCAAAGGCCTGTCGAAAGTTCGAGATGAACTGTTGTAAGTTCGTTAGTGAGGAATCATTATTTTCCCAAAGGGGAGAAGCCCATATTAATGCTTTCCCATCAAGCAGGGACAGGATATACGCCACTTTCACTGCATTCGAGGGGAACTGCCGGGGCAACAGAGAGAACCAAATAAAACATTGGTTCAGAAAGTTGCGGCAGGTCCTTAAATCACCAGCGTAACGAGAGGGTGCCGGCAGCTGAGTCACTGAAGAGTCTTGACCCTCGGGTGCTGGTTCTGGGGCAGACGAGGCCCTGGCATTCAATCGGGCCGATAACTCCCCTACCGAACCAGTAAGGACCTCGAGGTACTGTTGTTGATACTGCAGCTGCTGGGCCAACCCGGGCAGGTCCAAGGGGACAGGCGCATTCGCTGAGTCCATGGCCTTGCAATCTGTTATGGAGTCTCAATTTAGTGGACCCTTGGGCCGACCTGCAGGAGACTGGGAAAGGTGGTCAGTGTCTCTAGTATGTGGGAGGCCGGGAGGCAGATGTTCAGGCAGGACGTAGAGGTGTTCTTCACCCTGGAAGCTGGTACTCCCCCGGGAGGAGCCCGTAGGAGCCCAACTGCTGGGACTTAGGCGGCTTCACCCTTGGAAGCCGAAGCCCCCCCGGGAGGAGCCCATAGGGGCATGGCCACTGGGACTTAGGTGGGTTGTTGATCAGGACTGAGAACTGGAACCAGACTAGAACAGTAGACAAGTACTGTAACAGGGCTCAGGTACTGGAACCAGGCAGGAACTGAAGCAGGGCTCGGGTACTGGAACCAGGCAGAAACTGTAGCAGGACTCGGGTACTGGAACCAGGGAGGAACTGTAGCAAGACTCGGGTACTGTAACCAGGCAGAAACTGTAGCTGGACTCGGGTACTGGAACCAGGCAGGATCTGTAGCATGCAAGCAGGAACCAAGCAGGTACTGTAGCAGGGAAGCAGGAAAGGAGCGAGTAGCAAGGCAGCTCACTCCGGGGCATGACGCAACAGGGAACCAGGAGGTAAACCCGTTGCAAGGCAAAGACTGAGAGTCCACAGCCGGCTTATCAAGGCCGCGGCGTCTGACGTCAGGAACTGGGCGGAGTCACCACTGGCGGGAAACGGGCTAGAAAAACGTCCAAGTGGCGCGCGCGCGCCTAGAAGCAGGGCGTCCATGGGAAGCTTCCTGGTGGCGCGGCCCCCACGGGGACGCCACCAAACAGGGTGCAAACCAGGCCTCCAGAAGCGGGAATAGGTCTAGGAGCATGGAGGTAAGGGTCTGGTCGCGGTGCTCGTGGCCAGAACCACAACATTATTTGGGAAAGGTCAGTTTAAAATCCATATTTGCCTTCCCACTCCCACTGCTGTTCCAGCTGCCCTGCTTCTTTCCTTTGAACCTACAACTTGGCGTGCTTATATCCACCTGCTTTTCTGAGCTTGACTTGTTTCACAAACTGGAATTATTTTCTTGTGCAGGCTGCTTAAGGTGCCATATCTGGTGTACTTAATACTTCTGTTTGAACTGTGTTTGCTGCAGTCTTAGGCTGCATTTGTCTAGGCCTGAACCTAAAAAAAAAATCCTATTATTTCTGCCTGTATTACTATCACCAAGTCAAAATGGTATTTGTTTGTACTGTCATCTTATTCCTCCAGCATGCGAAGAGTCCAACTTGATTGACAGTCATGCCTTTCAGGCACTGTATTTTTTCCATCTCTCAGGGCTTCCCAAACTTGTCCTGGGGACTCCACAGTCATTTGGATTTTCAGGATATCCACAATAGATATGCATGAGATCAAATTTGCATATATTGAGTCTCCAATGCATGCAAATCTACCTCATGCATAGTCATTGTGGATACACAGAAAATCCGACTGGCTGCGGAGTCCCCAGGTCACGTTTGGGAAGCCCTGCACTTAACATCATACCCATGCCCTTATGAAAATGTTTGTTTCTATCAAAACAGCAAGAGAACATCTAAAATCATAAAATAATATAGTTAATTGGGTCCACTTATTCAATTCTTTTTCTTCGAATAATTTTGATAAGAGATACTGTCATGGAAACACATTTCTCTTTTAAAATATTTTTAAAGGTTTAAAGCAAGGGAATTATAGCAGTGGATGAGATAATGGAAATGTAATGCCCATGACATAGTACATGTAAATGCATTCTGGTTTATGTATTGCATGCTCTCTGTTAACGCTATTTGCATTCATCCTGATGGCACCTTGACAGGGTTTCTTGTACCACAAATAGCTTAAGAGCTCACTTTGGGCCTGTCTTCCAAAGTGGCTCGTGAGTGACAAAAATTTTGTAGAAAGTACATTTGCTTTTGTTGGTAGGAAATTATAGTACATTGCCTACCTGCTGTTTCTTGCTCTGTATTTTACTCTATTTCCATTTTATGAGGGATATTTTGCAAGTGGCTGCCGAAGCTCATTAGGCTATTTTGAAATCTTCTCATGGTTCTAAAAGGTGAAAAATATGTGCAACTTCCTATATGCCAAAGCCTGTTTTTCAAGGGAACAGAACAGGAGAAACCCTATCGAAAGCAGCACAGAAATGCATTTTGTGGCCTATTATTCATTTATTTAAAAACTGATTTTCTGCCTTTCACAGATTCCTCCATTCTAAGCAGATTACAGGAACACATCCACAATTATATTAAAATATAAAACAAACAAATACATTATCAATGATATTCTTATGTCACTGTTAATTATTTGTTTGGAAATATATAAAATTCTTCATCAATATTGAGAGCTGTATTTTTGACATGGGTTTACATGAGCTAAAAGTCAGAAAGTCTGGAGAGCTCAAGTCACCCAAATTCCTGTCTTGGAAGTAAATAGTGGGAGATATTCATTTTTGTAAATATAGATATTCTGGCTAAATAAAAATTTGGTCAGGCATTTGAAAAATATATATTTTTGATATGTGGAAGGAACCACCGCAGACAGTCTCGGGGCTTTTTTCCAGGGGGAACCAGCTGGTACTATCTTCACCTTTTTCTTCCACCTAATTGATTTGCCTTATGGGCCTTCAAAAAAAATAAATGCATACTGCATGTGAGTACGTGCACCTTGATACTCTACTCATGCCCAGAACTTTGCTCACAGACCTTCCTCCCAGGAACAATTCACCAACATATTCATCATTTGTGCTCTACCAGAGTTCTCTGAGCCAAAAGTATTATCCCTGCCTCAGGCAAGTATAGATTTGAATTGGATGGCTGCCTTTACTAGAGCCTATGCACTAGAACAATGGTTCCCAACCTGTGGTCCACAGACACCTAGGGGTCCACTAGACCATAACAGGGGGTCCACGGAAAATGAGTAGAGATAGAAAGCCCATGTTATAAAAGAAGAGGCCAGAGAGTCCGCCGGCATATCCCAGCCAGAAAGACTGAAGGAGGCAGCAGGGCTTCTGGTTCACTCATCCTGCTGGCAGCTGAAGATGGAAGGAGGTCTGACAGGCTCTCGGTGTACCCATTCCATCGGTGGCTGAGGATGAAAGGTGGCCCGACAGGCCACCAATGCATCCATCCTACCAGCGGGTAAAGACTGATAAATGATGCAGGGCCGCCACCATCGAATCCTAACCAGCTGGCAGCATGAGAGAGGAGGAGGCCATGGGACACCCCCCTCACCCCCACAGACTCCAGGAAATAGAAAGAGGCCTGAGTGAGAGAGAGGGTGTGAGAGCCTGTGTGAATGAGAAAAAAGGAGCATGTATGTTTGTGAGAGCATGTGTGTCTGTGAGAAGGAGCGTATTTGTGTGAGAAAGGGACCATGTGTGTATGAGTGAGAATGAACATGTGTATGAGAGAGGAGACAGATTGTATGCCCCCTCCTAATTCACAGCAAACTCAGGGTGACTGGAAATCAAATGTTCCCAGGTAAGGAGAATAGGGACATTTTTAATCCTTATTATTTTTGTTGGCTATTTTCTGATGTTTGTTTTGAAATATTTTATTAGTGTTTGAGAAATTTAAAATAATTAGAGTTTTTAATTATTGGATGTTCTATATATCAGTTGTTTTGAAATAATCTTTTAGTTTTTTTGGTATGGTTTTACTATTTATATTTTATATTTCTTGATTGCATTGCTTGATTTATGAGGAATGGAATGTTTTTGTTTTTCCATTGTTGCACTGTGGTTTCCAGTTCAGTTTTTTGCATTTGTATTTATATTTTATGGTCTCTTTATTTTGTATTTGACAAGGGTTTCTATGTTTTGCATATGACTTAAGTGAGGTATTCTGCCAGCATGTAGTTTCTATATAGGGCCCAACAGCAGCCGGACTTGTTCAGTTTTCATAACAGGAGGTGTATTGGTGTTCTAGGGCCTGTTGTAATATTTGCAGTATTGCCTTTTCAGAGGTAGGATTGTTACTGTTTGAGTCTGGCAGTTAGGTGTTATGGAATGGCAGGCTACTTATAGGTCCGAAGTACATTTTTTTTGCAGGATTATATATTATACAATGTTCCTGGTAGTGGAGGTAGTTTGTGTTGCTGTTAATGAGGTGACACCAGAATTTGATTATTTTTTATAGTGAATGATAAAGGGGAAGTCCCCATGTTCTGTTCTACAACCTTTGTTAGGGGGACTTTCTATGAATGCAAGGTATTGTAGATCTTGAAGTACAGGTTTTATATTGGGATTTGGTCACACTCTAAAATAGAAGAATATTTGATTAATGCATGAATAATTTTGGTGGTAGTTTCTTAGATAGTTGAAACTGGGGTTTTTTTTGTTACTTAGGTTCTTCTGTCTGGAGATGCCGTTGACATACATGCCCAACACTTTGTGACAATGGTGCAAAATGATTGTAGCAGTGCCTCTTGCGTTAGGAATGGAGTTTCCTATCTCTGCATGTATTGAATTTGGTAACAGGCAGATGTGGAGAGAGCCATTGCACCCCCATCAAGTTCGAACTAACAAGATGGTTTCTCTATCACAGATGATTTTCTTTAAAATTCTAATAAAAATACAATGTTGGGAGAGGAGGAATATGTGTGCCAAACCTCTCTTCATCTTTCCCTTCTAGTGATGTGGCCCGGTCTCAAAACATCCCTCCTTCCCCCCTTCCCTACAGTTCATCCAAGCCAGACCCCCTCTCTCCCTCCACCAGTTCATTCTCAAGTCTCTCTCACTGCTCCAACTTCCATCCCCATAGTCTTTCTCTCCCCTTCCACTAGTGAATCCCTACCAATATTTCTTCCTCCATTTCCACCAATCCCTCTCTCTCCTTACACCATTCCATTTCCCTCCTCCGGTCCATTTCCACCAGTTTCTCTCCCTCCAATCTCTCTCCTTCCACCAGTCCATCCCCACCAGTCTTTTTCTTTCCCTCTGCCGATCTTTTTCTTGCCAGTCTCTCTCTCTTGCTCTTTCTCTCTCCATCAGTCTGTCTCTCTCCTCCTCCCCCAGTTCATTTTCCCTGTATTTCTGAAATTTGAAACTCTGGTCTTGGTGTGACTGCAATATCAAATCATACTGCCTGATTACTGGTGCTCAAATGGGCATCTTCTTGGACATTGCAGCCATTATCCCCATTTGTGAGTATCATAGCCTCCCTCATGGGTTCCATTACCATTTGTTTGAGCAGAGCCCCTTGGAGGGCATCCACTATCTATCTACTTCTTGTAGATTCCACAGAAGGGATACTCCAGTCTACATCTAGCAGATTAAAATCTCTAATGAGTAGGGATGTGAACCGTTTTTCAACGATTAAAATTATCGTCCGATAATGTTAATATCGTCTTAAATCGTTATAGAACACAATACAATAGAAATTCTAACGATTTATCGTTAAAAATTGTTAAATCGTGTTAGTGTGCACTAATTCCCGTTAGTGCGCACTAACTCCCGTTAGTGCGCACTAACAGAAAATGATACAAATTGACACTTTCCAGGTCAGTAAAGGTCAGTTAGGAATGAATATGTGTTCCCATTGGCTGGCTGCCCTCTTATCTATTGATGTTACCAAGGTTCCCACTGAGGTGATGGTTGGGGGGATGGGAAATGGAACTGGAAACTCACGAACACCAACAGAAAATGAAACAAAGTGTTGACACTTTCCAGGTCAGTAAAGGTCAGTTAGGAATGAATATGTGTTCCTATTGGCTGGCTGTGCTCTTATCTATTGATGTTACCAAGGTTCCCACTGAGGTAATGGTTGGGGGGATGTGAAATGGAAACAGTTGGAAGCTTGACAAAAAAAGTAACGTGATGATCATCACTCATGTGACTAGAACTTGTTTGTTTATTATTTTTGTTATTTTTGTCAGGAAGCTCCCCCCTGTCTGTGAAGCCAGCCTCTCACTAGTAATGCAGGGAAGGAGCTGTCTCACCCTTCACCATCCTCCCCCCCCCCCCTCACCCACACACCATTCACTGGCTGGGACATGGGGAGGGGAGGAGTGAGGGTCAGGAAGCTCCCCCCTGTCTGTGAAGCCAGCCTCTCACTAGTAATGCAGGGAATGAGCTGTCTCACCCTTCACCACCCTCCCCCCCTCACCCACACACCATTCACTGGCTGGGACATGGGGAGGGGAGGAGTGAGGGTCAGGCAGCTCCCCCCTGTCTGTGAAGCCAGCCTCTCACTAGTAATGCAGGGAAGGAGGTGTTTCAGCCTCACCATCCTCCCACCCCCCTCACCCACACACCATTCACTGGCTGGGACATGGGGAGGGGAGGAGTGAGGGTCAGGAAGCTCCCCCCTGTCTGTGAAGCCAGCCTCTCACTAGTAATGCAGGGAAGGATCTGTCTCACCCTTCACCATCCTCCCCCCCTCACCCACACACCATTCACTGGCTGGGACATGAGGAGGGGAGGAGTGAGGGTCAGGCAGCTCCCCCCTGTCTGTGAAGCCAGCCTCTCACTAGTAATGCAGGGAAGGAGCTGTCTCACCCTTCACCATCCTCCCCCCCCCCTCACCCACACACCATTCACTGGCTGGGACACGGGGAGGGGAGGAGTGAGGGTCAGGAAGCTCCCCCCTGTCTGTGAAGCCAGCCTCTCACTAGTAATGCAGGCTGGATAGGGCACTGCATGCAGGAAGATCACAACACCCCTGGTGTCAGGGTTAGGGCACTGTGTGCAGGAAGATCACAACACTCCTGTTATTAATAGGGATAGGGCACTGTGTGCAGGAAGATCACAACACCCCTGGTGTCAGGGTTAGGGCACTGTGTCCAGGAAGATCACAACACTCCTGGTATAGGATAGGGCACTGTGTGCAGGAAGATCACAACACTCCTGGTATTAATAGGGATAGGGCACTGTGTGCAGGAAGATCACAACACCCCTGGTGTCTGGGTTAGGGCACTGTGTCCAGGAAGATCACAACGCTCCTGGTATGGGATAGGGCACTGTGTGCAGGAAGATCACAACACCCCTGGTGTCAGGGTTAGGGCACTGTGTGCAGGAAGATCACAACACTCCTGGTATTAATAGGGATAGGGCACTGTGTGTACATGAAGATCACAACACCCCTGGTGCCAGGGTTAGGGCACTGTGTGCAGGAAGATCACAACACCCCTGGTATCAGGGTTAGGGCACTGTGTGCAGGAAGAACACAACACTCCTGGTATTAATAGGTATAGGGCACTGTGTGCAGGAAGATCACAACACCCCTGGTATTAATAGGGATAGGGCACTGTGTGTACATGAAGATCACAACACCCCTGGTGCCAGGGTTAGGGCACTGTGTGCAGGAAGATCACAACACCACTGGTATCAGGGTTAGGGCACTGTGTGCAGGAAGATCACAACACTCCTGGTATTAATAGGGATAGGGCACTGTGTGCAGGAAGATCACAACACCCCTGGTGCCAGGGTTAGGGCACTGTGTGCAGGAAGATCACAACACTCATGGTATTAATAGGGATAGGGCACTGTGTGTACATGAAGATCACAACACCCCTGGTGCCAGGGTTAGGGCACTGTGTGCAGGAAGATCACAACACCCCTGGTATCAGGGTTAGGGCACAAGTTCTAGTCACATTGACTGATCACATTACTTTTTTTGTCAAGCTACCAACTGTTTCCATTTCCCATCCCCCATATACTGTCAGTGGGAACCTTGGTAACATGAATAAATAAGAGGGCAGCCAATAGGAATACATATTCATTCCTAAACTGACCTTAACTGACCTGAAAAGTGTCAAATTGTATCAATTTCTGTTAGTGCGCACTAACTCCCGTTAGTGCGCACTAATCGGAAAAAACGATTTCTAACGATTTTTCAATGAAATAATCGTGCCTAACACGATTTTCTTCTCCTGCCACACGATTTCAATCGTTAAGACGATATGGCACACGATTCACATCCCTACTAATGAGCAATACTTCTCACTTCTTTCCCACCTTTTGTCTTCAACCAGATCTCTATCCAGTTCTTCTGTTTGAATTGGAGGCTTGTATACCTCACCGCTGTAATTGGAAGCACCATCTTCTTTTTTTTAGGACAACCCATAATGCTTCTTCTTTTCCCCACATTCCTTGCAATTCAGTTGCTTGGATATAGTTTCTGACATAAAGTGCTAGTCGTCCCCCCCCCCCCCTTTCCTGTCCTCTCTGGCCTTCCTTAATAAGTTATAGCCCAGGATGGCCGTATCCCAATCATGAGACTCCATGAGTCATGTCTCTCTGTGTGTAAATGATAGGGGTGTGCATTCGGATTGACCGCATTAGTAAAACGCAACTCATATTTTTTTTTTACTTAAAAAATTGATTCGACATAAACGATCGGATTTCCCACATATCGAACATAGATATGTTCGATATGTGGGAAATCGCGATTGTTGAGCCAAAATAAAAATTTAAACCCCCTCACCCTCCTTAATCCCCCCCCCAGACTTACCACAACTCCCTGGTGATCGAGCGAGGAGTGAGGACGCCATTTCTGCAATCCTTGGCGAGAAGCATGTGACGTCGGCGGCACGTCGAGTGACGCCGGCGTCACGTGATTCCCGGCTCGTTCGCGCCGGACGGCTCGTTCGGCCCAAAAAGAACTTTTGGCCAGCTTGGGGGGGTCAGGAGGCCCCCCCAAGCTGGCCAAAAGTTCTTTTTGGGCCGAACGAGCCGTCCGGCGCAAACGAGCCGGGAATCACGTGGCGCCGCGTCACTCAGACGCGACGTCACGTGATTCCCGGCAAGTTCGCGCCGGACGGCTCGTTCGGCCCAAAAAGAACTTTTGGCCAGCTTGAGGGGGTCAGGAGGCCCCCCCAAGCTGGCCAAAAGTTCTTTTTGGGCCGAACGAGCCGTCCGGCGCGAACTTGCCGGGAATCACGTGATGTCGGCGTCACGTGATTCCCGGCTCGTTCGCGCCGGACGGCTCATTCGGCCCAAAAAGAACTTTTGGCCAGCTTGGGGGGGCCTCCTGACCCCCCCAAGCTGGCCAAAAGTTCTTTTTGGGCCGAACGAGCCGTCCGGCGCGAACGAGCCGGGAATCACGTCACGCCGACGTCACGTGATTCCCGGTCAGGAGGCCCCCCCAAGCTGGCCAAAAGTTCTTTTTGGGCCGAACGAGCCGTCCGGTGCGAACTCGCCGGGAATCACGTGACGCCGCGTCACTCGACGTGCCACCGACGTCACATGCTTCTCGCCAAGGATTGCAGAAATGACGTCCTCACTCCTCGCTCGATCACCAGGGAGTTGTGGTAAGTCTGGGGGGGGGATTAAGGAGGGTGAGGGGGTTTAAATTTTTTTTTGCACATATGTACATATACCCAACTCATTGGATTTTTTTTATGTCCATATTGGCCGCAAGTGGGACCCCCTTTCGGACATAAAAAATATGAACATAAAATTTTGCTCTGCACATCCCTAGTAAATGATCTTTTGGAAATTGCTATGATATATGCTACTTTTACGTGGGTACATCCTTTTGAAATTTACCTCCATAGTGTACTTTTTCCAGGGGCAGTAATCAAAGCAAAACTACCTCTACAGAAACACTAGTCAGAGTATGCAGCAATGAGAACAGTAATTATTGCCCACATAGAGGGGTAGATTTTAAAAAAGTACACCCGCGTGTACTTTTGTTCGCGCACCAGGTGCAAACAAGAGTACGCCGGATTTTAATAGATATGCGTGTAGCTGCATGTATCCTTTAAAATACGGGGTCGGCGCGCGCAAGGCTGTGAAAAATCGGCAGCCTGCGCACGCCGAGACGCGCAGCCTGCCTCCATTCCCTCCAAGGCCGCTCTGAAATTGGAGCGGCCTCGGAGGTAATTTACCTTCCACCCCCCCTACCTTCCCCTCCCTTCCCCTACGTAACCTATCCCCCAGCCCTATCTAAACCCCCCTACCTGGCGTAACTTGCGTGCGCCAGGCCAGCTGCCGGTGTGCCTTGTTCCGTTCTGGGGCTGGTCTGGAGCCTGTGGCCACGCCCCTGAAACGCCACCGGGCTGGAACCATGCCCATGTCCCCACGCCCAGATGACACGCCACCACGACATGCCCCCTGACACACCCCCAATATGCCCCCCAGGAAAGCCCCGGGACTTATCCGTGTCCTGGGGGTTGCGTGCGCCACCGAACCTATTCAACATAGGCTCACCGCGCGCAGGGGGAGCTCGGGGCAGATTTTCAGGGGGTATGCGCGTATTTTACGCACATACCCTTTGAAAATCTGCCCCAGAGTGCGGGAGACACACAAAGACATTTATGGGGCAATTTTTAAATTCCGTGCGTGCTTGCAGGCCCCTGGGCAAGCAAGCACATTTTCAAAGGGAAACTCCTCACAGAAAATTCAGGTTGGCACTACTGTTACATTAGTACCTGCAGATTTTGCAACTACTTTGATTAGATGCAAAGTCTGTACATGAATGATGCACAGGTTTTTAAAAATGAAATCCCCGTGTATTTTCAACCAGCTCCATCCTCCCCTAACTCCTGTCCCTTCCCTTTCTCAGCACAGGTAACGACACATGTGCTTGGAAATAGTTACCTATGTAAAGTCTTCTATTTATTTATTTATTTATTGATTGATTTAGGCTTTTTTTTTTTTTTATACCATCACTCCAAACGAAGATCACAATGGTTTACAATATTAACATTCATTTTCGTGGTCAAAAGACATATGCTTTCTGTTAATGCTCACATTTCAATTTTAACATCACAGAGAATACATATTCTGGTTCATAATTATACATCTACATTGATATCAAGGTAGTTCTTATCTAATTTAGTTCATATTAATTCATTCTAGGACTATATAATAGAAAAAAGATTCTAATCATACTAGGAAAATCTTAATCTCATTCATTATCTATTGATAGTTCAATTAGCGTTATCTCTTGCCTTGTCAGAGTAAGTCTCAGTATTGTGGTTTTTAATGTTAAATCGTAAGCCTTTCTAAAACGCCATGTTTTCAGTTCCCGCTTGAAGGTCTTTTCTTCTGTTATCTGACATAATGGTAAAAGTCAAATAATTTAATCAGCCATAACTTTTCAGGATTCTAGCGTAGCATTGTATTTCCTATGGGAATGCCAAAATATTCCATAGTGTTAAATGACAAATTAGTGACACTCAAAGAGGCTAAATACCTACTTAAATGACAGAAAAAGTAGAAAGCGGAATATGATCTGAGGTGACAAAGGAGGTATAAAGGGAAGTGATAGGGCAAGTCCCCCATTTCATTGCTCTTTCTTCACCAGTTCCTGACATTCTGTATAAAACCAAAGGTTAATTAAAGATAAGGCATGAAGTTTACAAATGGTAAATCCCAAAAAATTATGTGATAACCCCCCCAAAAAATAAACTACAAAGGATACCTTGTGAATTAAACTATTCAATAAAAGCAAAAAAATAAAAAAAAAGTAAATCAGTTTATAAACAAATTGCAAATACTTATTGATAAAGTTAATTTAAATATGAAAGGACCCAATCATTCCAAAAATTTGTTCTGACTGCAACTATCTTTTTTAATGTAATCATTTTCGGCCCAAAAAACCCGACTCCAAACAGTACCAGATGTATGCTTGCAATAATTGCATGCCAATTTATCACTTATTTCTCCTCCCGATATGATCTAAACATGTTTTGTGAAATTCACCAGGAATCCTTTATGGGGATTCTCACCCTTCTGTAGGAAACCCTAGGTTTCTGAACTGTATGACCAGAAGGTTGTGACCTAGTAGGTAGATTTGAACCCATAAGGAAAAAAAGACTGTGAAGAAAAGCTCTAAATGTTGCCAAGTTTACTTCAGGTATGACCCCTGAATGATCAGAATCCACATCATTAGCAAATCTTCCTCTTGCCCTGAGGCTTCGAGCTTCCTACTGGCTTACCTGCATAGGTAACCAATAGCAGAGATCAACTATTGCTGAGTGAATGCATTTTCACAAGTGACTCTGAATATTATCTGCATATTGCATGATTTCATACAATGATGGCATGTCTTACTAATAGATGGTACATATGGCAGTCAAATGCTGCTCTGACGTGTAAGGAAGCCCCAAGTCAGTTATTAAGATCATGAGCAGTATGTATTAGAGATGTGCAGCGATACTGCATTTCGGCTCGGGCTTTGTTTTTGGCCTGTTTTTCCCTTTATTCGGGCTTTTTCTTTCGGTGGACGCTGATTTTCGGGTTAGCGCGCACTAGCAGCACGCGCTAACCCGAAAAATACATTTTTACAAAATTTCGGAAAAATTACATTCATTTTTTGGTTTTCCTGAACCAGGACAAATTAGGCAATTTCGTTGAAATTGTCTAATTCATGAAAAATGAATGCACATCCCTAGTATGTATTTCATAAAGATGATAAGCTTGTAGAATCTGTTGAGAAGTTATCAAAGTATTTGTAGCCCTTCACCTCCTGTGGTGGCTATACAGGTAGGAATCACATCTCTAATCCCGACATTTGTTTACTAAAGAAATAGAAGCATAGATGATGAAAGGGAAAAGAATTATGTGAAAGATGATGGTTGACTAGGGAGAGCTGATAGTGTTCTGGAAACAAGTGGAATCTGTTCTTTATCAACTCGCTTGCTTGCACTGGCACTGGTACTGTCACTGGTACAACTACGGGTCTCCTTTAGTGGCCTCAGAATCTATAGCTCAGGTCTCTTATACTGATATCCATTTAATCCAGAGGTAAAATCAGTAATTTAAACACACCACATTTGTATAATGTGTGTGATATAATTTCTTTATGGTAAATGTGTATGGTATCTGTCTTTCACATGTTGCATAAATACATTTAATAAACCCCCTCAAATAATGGTAATTTCTCATACCTGTAATAAATAACATTAGAAAGGACTACAGCATATTGAAAGCTAGGGATGTGAATCAGTACCGGAATTGGTTCGGGTATCGGTATCATGGACCCGTGGGAAATTCAATTTCTTGCAGACCAAATAGTTTTTTTTTTTATCGGCTGCGCCCAAGCCAAAAAACAAAAAAACCCACCCTGACCCTTTAAATCTAATTAGTTAGAATCTCCCACCCCCGACCCCCCCAAACTTTCTTAAAGAACCTGGTGGTCCAGTGGGGGTCCCAGGAGCGATCTCCTGCTTTCGGGCCGTCGGGTGCCAGTAAACAAAACCTTTGCCCTTATCATGTGACAGGGGCAATTGATGCCATTGGCCGGCCCCTGTCACATGGTAGGAGCAATGGACGGCCGGCATCATCTTAAAAAATGGCTCGGGCCATCCATTGCTCCTACCATGTGACTGGGGCTGGCCAATGGCACAGATAGCCCCTATCACATGGTAAGGGCAAAGGGCCATTGGCACCATTTTGATTAGTGGCAGCCGACGGCCCGAGAGCAGGAGATTGCTCCCGGGACCCTCGCTGGACCACTAGGTACTTTAATAAAGTTTTGGGGGTGTCAGGAAGGTGGGAGATTCTAACTAATTAGAATTAAAGGGTTGGGTGGGTTTCGGGGGGGTTTGTGTGCCCTTTCTTCCCCCCCCTCTCCCAAAACGATAAGAAAACCACACAAAAAATTTCATGGAGTTTTCCTATCGCTTTCGGGGACCCCCCGATATCTGACGGATGAGAAAATATCGTACGATATTTTCATCCGTCAGAAAAACGATTCACATCCCTATTGAAAGCTAGCTAAGTTAGGCCTGGATTTATCAAAATGCACTAAATATCGTATGCGATAGGAAAAGGGGTGTGTTTTATGGTAATAGGCTGTTTACTGCAAAGTGTGCTATCTTAGTACTTTGCATAGGTATTACTATGATTACTTTTTTGCGGTAAGTACCACCATTGTTGCAATTCCTATCTACAACCACTGGGAGGGAGGGAGGGAGGGGGAGAGAGAGAGAGAGAGAGAGAGCGCACCTAGCTATAAGGCCTTCATACTAGGTAGGTATTTATACCTCTATAGGAGGCCCACCTAGCTACTCGAGGTGAGGTTTAGGTATTAGTGTAGGGATTAGGGGTCACTTTGACATGCAGTGTGCAATGTACGAACAGAACAGTAGACTCTTATGAAGATTTGATGTTTGTCAGAGTGAGGAAACTCACACAAAGATGAAATTTGTACAATGTTCTCTCAAACTAGCTTGATGTTACCCAGGCAGAGAGTCTCTCTCTCTCTCTCTCTCTCTCTCTCTCTTCCCCCCTAGTGGTTGTAGATAGGAATTGTGGTACTTACTGCAAAGTGTAAAAAAGTTATCACAGTAATACCTATGAGAAGTGCTAAGATAGCACACTTTGCAATAAACAGCCTATTACCATAAAACATGCCCCTTTTCCTATTGCATGCAATATTTAGTGCATTTTGATAAATCCAGGCCTTAGACAATAGAGCTATTCCCTTCAATTATTTTTTTTCTCATCTACTAAAATGGAAGGTGAACAGTCAGCTAACTGTTGTGAGTCAGCTAACTGTTGTGAGTCAGAAAGTGGATTCTTGGTCCGACCGGTGAAGAAGGGAAGAAGTAGTCCTCCGCAGATGGAATAGGTCGGAAGGTGGTGCCGCTGCTGAAGGCCGACGATCTTCACCCTGTAAGTCCGGGACCCCTCCAGGTGGGTCCTGTGGAGGCCCGGACCGCTGAGAATTAGGTGGCTTCGTCCTGGAAGCCCGCTGTCCCAAAGGGAGGAGCCCATAGGGACCCGGGCCGCTGGGACTTAGGAGAGCGGCTAGAGACGGGAATGAGGGAACAGACCAGGTTCAGGCAGGCAGCTGAAGACGTAGACAAGAGAACAGACCAGGATCAGGACCAGAAGACACTCCGAAGATTGGTTCCACACCATGGACTGGAATGGGAAGGCAGACCAGGCAGGCAGGAACAGGCAAGTAGGCAGGCAGAATCAGGATCAGGATCAGGCAGGATCAGAATCAGGCAGGCTGGATCAGGATCAGGCAGGCTGGATCAGGATCAGGCAGGCAGGATCAGTACAGCAACTCTTCACACCAAGTCAACCATGTTGCAAGGCGAGGAACTGGGGTCAGACGCCGAGTTTAAATCTCCCTCGGCGTCTGACGTCAATGAGGGGGCCGGCTCTGCTCTTCATGCCAGAGGCCCTTTAAAAGGGTTCCCTCTGCACGAGCCTAAGGGGCGGGGTTACCACGGCGTTTGACCACGTCCTCCTTGTGGGGATGCCGCAATGTAGGCCCAAGCAGGCCCGGGGGATCCGCGGTCCAGCCGGCGTCTCTCTCGCCAGGAGAAGGTAAGGGTCCGGTCGCGAGGGACGTGACCAGAACTGCAACAGTACCCCCCGGCTTCCCAGGGCCCGGCTTCCCAGGGTTATCTTGGTGAAAGTGGAGCAGCAGGGACTTATCCAGAATATTTCGAGCGGGCTCCCAGGTGTTGTCCTAGGGGCCACATCCCTCCCAGGCCAAAAGATACTCCCAACAACGATGATAAAAGAGGACGTCCAGCACTTCCCGCACTTGATAGGTAGCATCGTCCTGTATCGGAGAAGAGACAGGGTCAGGTATTGGACGATGGAACCAAGAGAGCACCACCGGTTTCAGCAAAGATACGTGGAAAACGTTGTGGACACACATTGTGGATGGTAGGAGAAGCCTGTAGGATACCAGGCCTATCCTCTCTGCCACACGAAATGGGCCACAGTACCTGGGTGCCAACTTCCGGGATGGTGTACGCAGATGAAGATTCTTAGCGCTCAACCAGACTTTATCACCAGGTAGAAAGACTGGTGCAGGATGCAGATGTCGATCAGCCACCCTCTGTGCTATACTGGCCGCTGTTGAGATCTTTCATTGTATGGTTCTCCAAAGGTTATGTAACTGGAGGGCTGACGATTGAGCTGCCAGAGAAGGAACAGGCATCGGCACTGGAACTGGATGCCTGAGTTGTCGACCAAAAACAATCTGAAAGGGGGATTTCCCGGTAAGAGAGTGAGTGTGATTGTTATAAGAAAACTCAGCCCATGGAAGTAGTGACACCCAGTTGTTCTGTCTTTCTGTTGCAAAGCTGCGGAGAAAGGTCTTCAATGAGCGATTCATTCGCTCAGTCTGCCCATTGCTCTGAGGGTGGAAGGCTGTGGATAAGTTCAACTGTACTCCAAACTTTTTGCATAGTGCTCGCCAATACCGGGCAGTGAACTGGGACCCGCGGTCCGATAATATGCTTTGCGGGAGACCGTGGGCTCTAAAGATGTGTTATGAAAATAGTACAGCCAGTTCGGGTGCCGACGGGAGCTTGGGCAGGGGCACCAGGTGAACCATTTTAGAAAAGCAGTCCACTGTGATCCAAATTACTGTGTTCCCCTCGGAGGATTGCAGGTCTACCACAAAGTCGGTGGCTATATGAGTCCAGGGCTCTGTAGGCACCGGCAAGGGTTGTAAGAGGCCCCAGGGGCGGCCACTTATTGGCTTCTGCCTGGCACATTTAGGACATGAATCTACGTAAAGCCGAACATCTTGCCGCACGTTTGGCCACCAATAATAGCAGTTAAGAAGGTCAAGGGTCCTCTCTCTACCTGCATGTCCACCCGTGAGAGAATCATGGGCCCAACTTAAGACCCTCTTGCGATACCTGTGAGGAACAACTACTCTCCCAAGAGCAGTTACCGTGGTGCTGGACAGGTTGATCTTGGCAGGATCTATGATGTACTGTGGTGGGTTGTCTTTCTTTTCTAATATAGAGTTACGGGATAATGCATCTGCTCGGACATTTTTAGAAGCTGGACGGTACCTGAGTATAAAATCAAATCGATTGAAGAACAGAGACCAGCGAGCCTGCCTGGGGTTTAAACATTGAGCTTGGTATAGGAACTCCAAGTTCTTGTGATCAGTATATACTGTGATGGGGTGACTGGCTCCCTCCAGCCACTGTCTCCATTCTTCAAATGCCAGCTTAATGGCCAGCAGTTCTTTATCCCCAATACTGTAATTGCATTCCTTGGGTGTAAACTTCTTGGAGAAGTATGAGCAGGGGAGTAGTCGTCCAGTGCTAGAGTTTTGGCATAGTACCACGCCGACTGCTATATTGGACGCGTCTACCTTTATAATGAATGGTCAAAGCGGATCTGGGTGGTGTAAGCAAGTCTCAAGCAGAAAGGCCTCTTTGAGCCTCTCGAAGGCCAGACAAGCCTCGTTGGGCCAGACTTGAGCATCCACCCCCTTCTTGGTCAGGGCAGTCAATGGCGCCACTAATCGGGAATATTGAGGTATGAAGTGTCTATAGAAGTTTGCGAACCCTAAAAAGCATTGTAGGGCCTTCAAGCCCGTGGGACGAGGCCAATTCCTGATGGCTGATACCTTCTCCGGGTCCATGTGGAATCCAGTTGCAGAGACGATATATCCCAAAAGCGGCAATGAGTCCCGTTCAACTATGTACTTCTCCAGCTTTGCGTACAGATGATTGTCTCTGAGAATCTGCAGCACTTGTTTGATGTGCAGACGGTGGGAAGTTAAGTCCCGGGAGTAGAACAGATCATCATCTAAATACACGATTACCGAAGAATACAACAACTCGCAAAGTACTTCATTCATTAAGTGCTGGAAGACTGCTGGTGCGTTACATAAACCAAAAGGCATTACCAAGTACTCATAGTGCCCGTCCCAGGTGTTAAAGGCTGTCTTCCATTCATCCCCAGGATGGATTCTGACCAGGTTGTATGCCCCTCTTAAATCCAATTTGGTGAAAATTCTGGCTCCCTGAAGCTTGTCCAGGAGTTCGGAGATTAGCGGAAGTGGGTAGCGGTCCTTCTTGGTAATGGCATTTAACCCCCGGTAATCAATACAAGGTCTCAGGGACCCATCCTTTTTCCCTACGAAAAAGAATCCCGCCCCGGCAGGGGACTTGGAGGAAAGGATGAACCCCTTGGCAAGGTTCTCGGTGATATATTCTGACATTGCCTGGGTCTCAGGCTGAGATAAGGGATACACCCTCCCTCGGGGTGGTGGTGTTCCGGGTAAGAGCTCTATCGCACAGTCGAATGGGTGATGTTGTGGCAGGATCTCTGCTTTTTCCTTTGAAAACACTTCTAAGAATTCTTCATAGGGAGCTGGTAGTAACACGTCAGTCCGTGCCAGTGTTACTCTTTGGACCAGAGGCGTCCTGATACTGTTTTGAAAGCAGTGAGAACTCCACCAGGCGATCTGCAAAGAGTCCCAATGGATTACCGGGGAATGTTGTTGCAACCAGGGTAGTCCGAGGACCACCGGATGTACTGCTTTTTCAAGAATCAGAAAGGAGATTTCCTCTGAGTGCAAAACTCCGGTCTGTAGAGTGAGTGGTGCGGTAACAGTCAAAATACCTCCAGGAAGCACAGTGCCATGGAAGGATGTGATCAGCAGCGGTGGCCTGCGAGACAGTGTGGGAATCTGGAGCTGTTGCACTAAATCGTGAAGAATAAAATTCCCACCTGCACCGGAATAGATGAAGGCTAGAGTCTCGAAAGAGCCTCCAGGATATTTCAAGGTTATTGGTACAGTACATTGAGCAGCTGCGTTGACACAGCCTAAGAGTAGTTCCCCGATTTCACCTAGGCTCGGGTGTTTTCCGCTCGTTCCTTACACTGGGCCAGGAAGTGACCCTTCCCACCACAGTAGAGGCATAATCCCAGGTTTCGACGAGACGCTTCTCCTCGGGGGACAGAGAGGTATGCCCCAGTTGCATCGGCTCCTCCGTGGGATGCTCTGAAGGTGCAGAGGCGCTCTTGGTAGCAGGTGTCAGTGGCCTGGAAAAGGCTGGAGCCAGAGGAGCCATCCGACGCGGAGGCCGCCCCTCCCTAGCCCTCTGCTGGAAGCGCCGATCTATGTGCTCTGCTACCTCAATTAGCACGTTGAGGTCCTCGGGAAGAACTCGGGCGGCTATCTCATCCTTAATCCTTGCTGAGAGACCTTCTAAAAATATTCCGCGCAGGGCGTCGTCTCGCCAACAAACCTCCAGGGCCAAGGTACGAAACTCGAGGGCATACTCCGCCAAGGGGAGAGCCCCCTGCCAAAGCTGGAGCAACTCCGAGGTTGCGGAAGCCACACGTGCAGGTTCGTCGAACGCCAATTTGAAGTTCTCCACAAACAGTGAAAGGTCGTTTAACATGGCGTCATTCCGCTCCCACATAGGAGACACCCAGCTCAACGCCCGTCCATCCAAGAGGGAGAAGATGTAGGCCACTTTGACCGAGTCCGAGGGGAACTGCGTGGGTAGCAAGGAGAACCGCACGAATCACTGGTTCAGGAAACCCCGACAGGCTTTCGACTCCCCTGAAAAGCGAGACAGAGCTGGTAGCTGGGTTGGAGTGTGAATGGTCACTACCGGGGGTGATACTTGCTCCCGGGCCGGTTCCGGGGGCACGGCGTCCAGCCAATTAGCCAAGTGCTCCACAGTGGCTGCCAAGGCGTCCAAGCAGTGTTGTTGCTGCGCTATTCCGGGTATGGCCTGGAGACCCACGAGGTCCGCCGGATCCATGGCCTTGCAAACTGTTGTGAGTCAGAAAGTGGATCCTTGGTCCGACCGGCGAAGAAGGGAAGAAGTAGTCCTCCGCAGATGGAATAGGTCGGAAGGCGGTGCCGCTGCTGAAGGCCGACGATCTTCACCCTGGAAGTCCATGACCCCTCCAGGCGGGTCCTGCGGAGGCCTGGACCGCTGGGACTTAGGTGGCTTCGCCCTGGAAGCCTGCGGTCCCCCGGGAGGAGCCCGTAGGGACCTAGGAGAGCGGCTAGAGCCGGGAACGAGGGGAACAGAGCAGGTTCAGGGAAGGCAGCTGAAGACGTAGACGAGAGAACAGACCAGGATCAAGGCAGGCAGCTGAAGACGTAGACGAGAGAACAGACCAGGATCAGGACCAGAAGACACGCCGAAGATTGGTTCCACACCACGGATTGGAACGGGAAGGCGGACCATGCAGGCCGGAAAGGCAGGTAGGCAGGCAGAATCAGGATCAGGATCAGGCAGGATTAGAATCAGGCAGGCTGGATCAGGATCAGTCAGGCAGGATCAGAATCAGGCAGGCAGGATCAGGATCAGGCAAGCAGGATCAGTACAGTCAGCAACTCTTCACTCCGAGTCGACCTCGTTGCAAGGCGAGGAACTGGGGTCAGACGCTGAGTTTAAATCTCCCTCGGCATCTGACGTCAATGAGGGGTCCGGCTCTGCTCTTCACGCCAGATGCCCTTTAAAAGAGTTCTCTCTGCACGCGCACGAGCCTAAGGGGCGGGGTTACCACGGCGTTCGGCAACGTCCTCCTCATGGGGACGCCGCGATGTAGGCCCAAGCAGGCCCGGGGGATCCGCGGTCCAGCCGAGGGTCGCGACTGGAACCGCAACAGCTAACTATCGTAATATTTATTTTATTTTATTTTATTTAAAAACTTTCCTATACCGTCATTAAGTTAGGTACCATCATAACGGTTTACAAGAAGGCACCAATATTAATATTGGAAAACAGATAAAATCTATCACTAAACAAGTGCCAAGATTTTATGGTAACATAGCGCGTTTATAATTACTCATAATTGTAAGTGTTATATCATGTTATATCATGTCCATTCTTTATTGTATCATATTTTAAAATTGAGAGCATACATATTTAAAAATAAAAGTAGAATATATACCCATGTAGGTTGGGGTAGTGTGCATGAGTGTTCTGCAGATCATTTTTTTTGTTTGTTTTTGTTTTTGTTTTTTTTTAGATTTAATTGAATTGTTCCGTCAGAAGTAAACAGCTAAGCATTTGTCTCTTCAAATTTTCCAGTTTTTTATCCATTTCTATTGACCTGTTGTGAAATTCTCAGCACTGCAAAGCATCATCTGAGGGTCATTTACTATTTATTCCAGGAATTGCCTACATTTTTATTAAATCTTACGTTGACTTGTGAGCTCCTGTGATTTCATCTGCAGTATAGACAGTGATGAATTACTTTTTAGAATGTACAAACAATACGTTTCTGACTCCATGAATAATTTTATGAGAACTTGACATTTCACCTAAAATTTTTACCACAGAGTTTAATTCTAAATCTTTCGAGCAAGCAACATTTGGTTTATTTATTTTATTTTGGAAAATAAAAAGTCCATTAGTATAATCTCTAGAAGGAATGTCAAGGCTACTAATTATGAAGAATTCTTACAAAAATCAATGCAGTGCTCTATCTTTTAGGTGGCAACCAAACTTTAAGATGAAAACCTAATTTTAACAAACAATTAGCAAAGGTTGAATGCTCTGCTTTTTGCACTTTTTGCTTTTGGTTGTGAACATTTTCGGTTCCTTTATAGACTTTTCTCTTCACACCCACCTTTGTTACTTTCCTTTCGTAGTTGACATCATGTCACAAGTTAAAAATAAAAATAATTGATAGATTATTCAGGTAATCTCAGTTAATCCTTGAGTTTAATTCTTTTTCAGATTCTCATTTTGAGAGAGAAAAAAGTTTCACAATTCTCTTAGGTCATAACCCATGCATAAGTTACATGGTGAGCCCCACTCTGGCTCTTGATAAAAGAATCTAAGCACAGACAGCACAATAGAGAGATAACGGGTCTGCACTTATTCTTGGAATCTTTCTAAGCTAATACTTGGCGACATGATTAAATAATGATCAAACCTTGCCTTCTTTCTGAGCTTATTCTTATCTAAAGTGATAACCTTTTAATGGAGAAATTCCTTTTCATTTGATCCATTTTTGCCCCCTAAACAAGTGTTTCATCTTTGCTTATAGAAAGTAGCTGAATAACAGTTTCATGAATAACAAGTAAGATATTTGTGAGATCTCTTGAGCAATGTTTGCTGCATAAAGAGTTTTTGAACTTTGCACACCGAGCAGAGAAAATAACATATGCAGTGTATTGGGAATGTTAATCCTTTGTTTTAAGGGACATTTTGTCAACCTGTGTCCATCCAAAAGAAAACCTGAGATCTGATAGTATAGAGGTGGCTAGTTTTACAAGACTTTGTTTATTGGAATATATGAAAATCTCCCCCATCCACCACCCCTTATTTGAAAGTTTAGTTTTACAAATTGCTACAAGCTGGGGATTGGGCATAGAGGCAACAGGTTGACCAGAATAAAGAGTGATATTTTAAAAAATAAATGTATTTTTATTTTTTCCCATTTTACCAAGGATACCCAAAATGGTTTACATTATAAACATTCATCATAATCACAAAAAAGCAAACAAAACACCACCACAAGCCAAAACGTGCAGAGGGGTGCACATCTCCCATCGATTTTACGTGCAGAGGGGTGCACATCTCCCATCGATTTTACAAACCTGCCCCAATTGTGCACATGTACCCATGCACAGATATCTGACATTGAGTAAAAGGGGAGGAATGGGGGTGGGTCATGTGCGTTACATGGTGGAGACAAGAGATAGGCATGTAAGCGCGGTGAATGCGGCCTGCGTCCAGTTCATTTCTGCACAAATGTACTTATGCTACTGATCAGGTCTAATCTGAATGAAACTATCTTTAGCCATATGAAGTGCTTAAGAGGTTTGGGTAAACTGAGTGCAGTGCAGGCTAAAGAACCGGAAGAGTCTTAATGACCTAGATATAGACTGGGAAAACTGGTGGACAAGCGCGCATGTTTTAAAAGTATTCACTTGTGCGCATAAATGCAGACTATTCCCAGCTGTTCATGTCCCTGCTTACAATTAGGAGCACACATGCACGTGCAAGGCCTATTTTATAGCGTGTGTGCATACTTGCGTGCAGGATTTAAAATTTCAGCGTACATTGCCGCGTACCCATATACACATATATATGGTTGCTCGCGCGTTCACTTTAAAGTTACCCTCTTAGTTTTTTGTAACTTGCACAATTTTATTTTTGTTAATGTTTGTGCGTCTTTCAGATTTGGAGATTGTGCTTCCAGCAGGCTCAAGCTGCTAAGTAGTTAGGCAAGTTAGAAACATGATACCAAAAAAAGATCATATGGCCCATCTAATCTGCCCATCCACCCAATTTATCTGGTCCTTACAATTCCCATCACTCCCTCAGAGATTCTACACATCTGTCCTATGTTTTCTTTAGTTCACACTCCTTTTTTGCCTCCACCACTTTCACTGGGAGGCCATTCCATGCATCCACTACCCTCTCTGTAGAGAAATATTTCCTATCATTACTCCTGAGTCTACTGCCTTTCACCCTCATCCCATGAGCCCTTGTTCTAGAGCAGTGGTTCCCAAACCTGTCCTGGAGGATCCCTAACCATTCAAGTTTTCAGGATATCGGCAATGAATCTGCTTGAGGGAAATTTGCATGAATTACCTTCATTGCAAACAATTTATCTCATACATATTCATTGCGGATATCCTGAATACCTTCCTGGCTGGGGGTCCTCCAGGACAAGTTTGAGAACCGCTGCTCTAGGGTATACTTGTTTAGATCTTTGTCTGTTCTCATAAGCTTTATAATAAAGACCTCTGGTCATTTTAGTAGCTACTTTCTGGACCGACTCCATCCTGCTTATATCCTTCTGAAGGTGTGGTTTCCAGAACTGTACACAGTATTCCAAATGAGGTCTAACAAGGGGTCTATACAGGGGCAATATCGCCTCCCTTTTCTGCTGATCATTCCTCTCCCTATGTAGCCAAGCATCTTTCTAGCTTTTGCCATCACATTATCTACCTGTTTGGCCATCTTAAGATCATAAGATACAGTCATCCACAGATTCTGCTCTTTTGTGCTTAGAAGAATTTCACCTCCAATGCTGTACCTCTCCCTTGGGTTTTTTTGCAGCCAGGGAAGGTAAATTTCAAAGCAGAGCATGGGCATCTGCATGTGCTCAGGATTGTGGCTATTTTATAACTTGCGCACACATATTTTTAAAATAGCTTGAGTGCATACACATGTGCGCTTAATTTTGTGCATACGCGCCCAGACGCGTAAATCCTGCTTCTAGTGCATAAGTCAAGGAATGTTAAAACCCTTGTGCATCCATGCCATAACCAGTTTCACCAGTTCAACCAGTGTTGAGCTAGCTCCTCCAAACCCCCCTGGTTTAATATCCTGCATGAATCTCGATTATCCCAGGCCCTTTTAACCCCTCCAAAATGGCTGTTGTTTTTTAAACAATTTACACCTCCTTTATAGCAGAAGTAAACTTACATGGCAGTGGACCTGGGCACGTGCTAGAGCACATAATTACGCATACATTTCTTGGACACGCCCTGCCATGCTGCCCATGCCCTGCCCAGACTATGCCTACACCACATCCCTTTTTTGAAATTGAGTGAGATGTGCGCACAGAAAGAGATACGCATGCATCTGGACAGCTTTTAAAATTCGGTGGGTGCATGTGAGCCCTACCTGTGCCTACATCTCTCAATTTTGGCACATGCTGGGCTTTTAAAATGAACTTTAACATGTGTTACTCTGCATTTTTAGCATTAAACCTTAGCTGCCATTCTCTAGGCTATTCCTCAAGCTTTGCTAGATCCCTACTCATGTTTTCCGCACTTTCCTGGCTGTCTATCTTGTTATAGATTTTGGTGTCATTAGCAAAAAGACAAACCTCTCCTGACAATCCTTCCACTATGTTGCTCACGAAAATGTTGAGAAGATCCAGTCTAGGACTGATCCCTGAGGCAAACCCCTAGTAACATTCCCCCTCCTCAGATCATTTACCACTACCCTTTGTTGACTCCCACTCAGCCAGTTTCTAACCCAGCTTGATCCCATGGGTGGAAATCTCCCTCTCTTAGGGGCCAATGTAAAACAGTGAACTCAGCCGAGTGCACTATTTAACCTATGGTTGGATGTGCGTTTTGGATGTGTGTCCACAACCCCTTATGCTATAAGGGGATTAGCACATCCAAAACATGTGTCCAACCCCCCACGAAACTAATGTGATCATCACATGCAAACGCATGTTGATGAGCTATTTGCTATTCTTCCCAGATCCCCCAAAAAATGTGCACCGGACCCGCACTTTTTTACACTCAGAAATTAATGCCTGTCCAGAGCAAATCTACACCCTGTCCAGAGAAGTCTACACCCACGCGTAAGTTTTAAAATCTGGCCCAAAGGTGTTGGTGGTCAGGTTAGGAATTGAGCATCCGTTTTCCTAACCTGCTGACAGCCACCTCTCCTGGGCACCCTCTGCCAAGGAGATGTGAGGGGCGTACATTTTGTCCCTAGTGCTTCCTTGGCAGCATGACCCCCTCGTTTAAATATTCAGTCTTGGGCCCAGGAGAGGTAGCTGGCTGTGCATTAGGAAAGCAGGCGCTCAACACTAGGGATGTGAATCGTGTCCTCGATCGTCTTAACGATCGATTTCGGCTGGGAGGGGGAGGGAATCGTATTGTTGCCGTTTGGGGGGGTAAAATATCGTGAAAAATCGTTAAAAATCGTTAAAAATCGAAAAATCGAAAAATCGAAAAATCGAAAAATCGAAAAACCGGCACATTAAAACCCCCTAAAACCCACCCCCGACCCTTTAAATTAAATCCCCCACCCTCCCGAACCCCATCCCTCGCCGGAACATCGTTAAAAATCGAAAAATCGAAAAACCGGCACACTAAAACCCCCTAAAACCCACCCCCGACCCTTTAAATTAAATCCCCCACCCTCCTGAACCCCCCCCCCAAATAACTTAAATAACCTGCGGGTCCAGCGGCGGTCCGGAACGGGCTCCTGCTCCTCAATCTTGTCGTCTTCAGCCGGCGCCATTTTCCAAAATGGCGCCGAAAAATGGCGGCGGCCATAGACGAAAAAGATTGGACGGCAGGAGGTCCTTCCGGACCCCCGCTGGACTTTTGGCAAGTCTCGTGGGGGTCAGGAGGCCCCCCACAAGCTGGCCAAAAGTTCCTGGAGGTCCAGCGGGGGTCAGGGAGCGATTTCCCACCGCGAATCATTTTCGTACGGAAAATGGCGCCGGCAGGAGATCGACTGCAGGAGGTCGTTCAGCGAGGCGCCGGAACCCTCGCTGAACGACCTCCTGCAGTCGATCTCCTGCCGGCGCCATTTTCCGTACGAAAACGATTCGCGGCGGGAAATCGCTCCCTGACCCCCGCTGGACCTCCAGGAACTTTTGGCCAGCTTGTGGGGGGCCTCCTGACCCCCACGAGACTTGCCAAAAGTCCAGCAGGGGTCCGGAAGGACCTCCTGCCGTCCAATCTTTTTCGTCTATGGCCGCCGCCATTTTTCGGCGCCATTTTGGAAAATGGCGCCGGCTGAAGACGACAAGATTCAGGAGCAGGAGCCCGTTCCGGACCGCTGCCGTTCCAGACCGCCGCTGGACCCGCAGGTTATTTAAGTTATTTGGGGGGGGGTTCGGGAGGGTGGGGGATTTAATTTAAAGGGTCGGGGGTGGGTTTTAGGGGGTTTTAGTGTGCCGGCTCACGATTCTAACGATTTATAACGATAAATCGTTAGAATCTGTATTGTATTGTGTTCCATAACGGTTTAAGACGATATTAAAATTATCGGACGATAATTTTAATCGTCCTAAAACGATTCACATCCCTACTCAACACTGAGTGCCCATTTTCTGTGCTGATTTTTTTGGATCAGCCCTTTAGTGATTACATTTAGATGCTGAAAAATCAGTTGTCCTCAGAGGTATTCTCCAGATTTGAGGAGATACTTTACCCACCACTTATTTTCACCCCTAGTCAGCTACGTTTAATCACCAGTTCCCAGCAGTCCAATAAAAGGGCAAAATACAGGTGGCATATTTTAGGCCACATAGATTTAGGATAATTTTCAGCTGCAACTTTGTGCAACTGAAAATGAGTTTAAGATCACTGGCTAAGGTGCTCTTGGACTAACCAAAAATAGAGCCCTAAGGGGGTCATTTTCCAAGTGGATTGCACGTGATAAGGTACGTTTCGCACACGAAAAGTCCCTTATCGTGTGCGATACCAAGATCGGGGCGGAGTCATGGCAGCATCAGACCCGGAAGAGGAGGTGTCGGGGCGGCACCGGGGCTGACGGTGCGAAGACTTCGCTGACAGCGAAAGGCACGCTACATTTTCGCTGCCAGTTTCGTGCCGAATAACTACACCTTTTATGGTGCGATCGCTGCCGGCTATTGCAGGACCGCCCCCCGTTTCGCCTCCCCCCACCCCCGTTACCGCCGAATTCACTATGCCTTGCAGCATTAGTAAATCCAGCCCTAAATGACCATGTTGCATTTCCTTTTCTGTGTTTATATATTTTTATTGAACCTGTAGGAATTTTCACATATATCCATTTAGAAAGCATTTAGAAATGGTGACTACCAATACATAACCCAGTATTGTGTACCTATAATTAGGATTTTTTTTACCCTGTGTGCATCATTTTGCACTTGTCTACATTAAATTTCATCTGTCATTTACATTCCACTAATATATTGTAAAACATGTTTTTTAAATTAATTATATTACAAATAGTTGCAATTAAAATATGTAGAATGCATAGTGCTTTACTGTTTCCAGATTTACAAACATTTTCCATTATATTTTTGGATGCAACAGTTTCATATCTGTACATCCAACATACAATATGCCACCAAAGCTGTACCTTTAAGAAGGAACTGCTAGTTATCAAAGATGAAGTTTTTAAAGCCATTGGTAGTAAAATATATATCAATTTCTTAGTACAGGCAGAAATATCTATATAAATAAAAATGGAAATGTTCGTTTGTTCAAAATCTTAAATCTACGAAAGTTCTTTACTGATTGCTTTGAAATTTTGACAAAATGTTGCATTCGAATACGCTCGTGTTTTTATATACCTATATTATATAGATGTCACACCTGTGACAAGTAAAAACATGATTTTTTTGCAAAAACAGTGCCATCTCTTGGATGTAAAAGCAACACACGCTATCTATAATATAAATGGGCTCTGACCAACGGACCGCAAATGCGCAGTAGAGAGCTGCTCTACCATGCATGTGCGGACCATAGAGCTCTGCGCTACGTGCTGGGTGTCACAGAGGGGAGGAGGAAAGGGCAGACGAGTCACCGCTCCGAGAAACAGCTCAGCCCATTCCTCCACTGCTGGGGAAGGGGGGAGGGAGTATGGACTGCCGGACAGTTACACACAGGAGGAGGAAAGGGTAGAAGAGTCGCCGAGCCAGTCCGTCCACCGCCGGAGAAGGGGGGGGGAGGGAATTGGGATGGCCGGAGCAGAGCTAATACGCATTGTGAAATTAAACCAGACTGAGCCACGGCAACGCACTCCAAGAAATGGCTCAGCCCATTCCTCTGCCACTGGGGAAGGGGGGAGGGACTGCCGGACAGTTACACACAGGAGGAGAAAAGGGTAGAAGAGTCGCCGAGCCAGTCCGTCCACCGCCGGAGAAGGGGGGGGAGGGAGTTGGGACGGCTGGAGCAGAACTAATGCACATTGTGAAATTAAACCAGACTGAGCCACGGCAATGCATGGCCGGATACAGCTAGTATTTCATAAATTGCAATTGGTTTTCAAATAATTTGAAATGACAGCTCAAAGAACATAACTTTTGCCATGCTGACTGCTGAGTCAGACCACAGTCTATTGAGCCCAACGTTCTGTCACTGACAGTAGCAAATCCAGGTCACAAGTACCTGGCAAATCCCAAAAGGTAGATCCATTTTTTGTTGTTCACTCCAAGAGGTAAGTAGTGATTTTCTCAGATATACCTTGCAAACACTAGTTTAAGACGGTGGTTCCCAAACCTGTCCTGGAGGACATTTGCTGCCTCCATAGCGTGCAAATGTTTTCTCGTTCATATTAATTATGGATATCCTGAGAACCTGATTGGTTGGGGGTCCCCCCAGGACATTTAGTTGAAGGACTTTTCCTGCAGGAAGTTGTCTAAACTCCCTTTACCACGTCCTCTGGCCACAAATTTTACAGCTTGATTTGTGCTGAGTGAAAAACATACTTCCTCCAATTTGTTTTAAATTTGCTACCTGTTATTTTCATGGAGTGTCTCCTAGTCTTAGTAATATCTGAAAGAATAAATAACCATCCCTTATTTACTGTTCCCATCCTTCTCATTATTTTATAAACCTCTTCCATATCCCTCTGTCGCCACGTCTCCAAGCTGAAAAGCCCTAACCTGTTTAACCTTTCTTCATAAGAGCTGTTCCATCCCATTTATCAGTGTTTCCTAGGGATGTGCAGACCAAAAGTTTAAGTTCATAAGTCCATAAGTCGAAAGGGGGTCCCATTTGCGGTCAATATGGACATATGGAGAATTCCATAAGTTGAGTCTATGTCCATATGTGCAAATAAAAATTTAAACCCCTCACCCGCCTTAATCCCCCCCCCCCCCAAGACTTACCAAAACTCCCTGGTGGTCCAGCGGGGTCAGGACGCCATTCCTGAACTCCTTTGCAAGGAGTACGTGACGTCGGCGTTACGTCGGAGTGACGCGGCGTCACGTGATTCCCCTCGAATTCGCTCCCGGACCCCTCGTTGGGCTCAAAAGGAACTTTTGGCCAGCTTGGGGGGGCCTCCTGACCCTGGCAGATAAAGCAAGACTGCCTTTGAACTTTATGCAAAAATCCATAGGTAAAAGTACCTGCACTCTTTCAAAGTGCACAGTCTAAAAATTGCCCTCCCCCAAAAAAAAGGATCAGGGTGGAGGAGAGGAGGGGAAGAGCACAGATCCAGCAAGACCTGTGACATCACAGTAGGCAGGCACAAAGGGGCAGACTGGGGGACAAAGTGGTATTTTTCTGTTTATATCTATGTCTCTCCATTTCTATGTTGCTGAGCCTTTAAAACAGTTAGGGCCAGATTTTAAAAGTTACGCGTGGACGTAGATTTGTGCGTGCAACCTGGCGCTCAGAAATCTACGCCTGATTTTATGACAAGTGCGCGTAGCCATGCACCTGTTATAAAATCCGGGGTCGGCGCGCGCAGTGGGGTGCACACTTGTGCACCTTGTGCGCGCCGAGCCCTAGGGGAGCCCCAATGGTTTTCTCTGTTCCCTCCGATGCCGCTCTGAAATCAGAGCGGCCTTGGAGGGAACTTTCCTTCTGCCCCCCCACCTTCCCCTCCCTTCCCCTACCTAACCCGCCCCCCAGCCTTACCTAAACCCCCCACCTAACCTTTGTCTTGTAAGTTGCGCCTGCCTCTGGGCAGGCGTAGGTTGCGCGCGCCAGCCGACAGCCGGCCCGCGATCCCAGGCACAGCGGCAAATGGACGCTGTGCCTGGAGGCTCCGGGCCCCGCCCCACCCCTTTTTTCAAGCCCCAGAACATATACGCATCCCGGGGCTTGCGCGCATCACCGGGCCTTTGCAAAATAGGCTTGGCGCCCGCAGGAGCGGATTCTCGGGGTTACTCACATAACCCTTTGAAAATCCGCTCCTTAGGGCCAGATTTTAAGATTTAGGTTCGGGCGTAGATTTGTGTGCGCAACCCGGTGCGCACAAATCTATGCCTGATTTTATAACATGGCCTTGGAGGGAACTTTCCTTCTGCCCCCCCACCTTCCCCTCCCTTCCCCTACCTAAACCGCCCCCCAGCCCTACCTAAACCCCCCCCCCCTTACCTTTAATTTAAATGTTGCACCTGCCTGGAGGCTCCAGCCCTGCCCCTGCCCTGCCACGCCCTTAGACCACCCCACCCCGCCCACACCCAGCCCCCTTTTTCAAGCCCCGGGACATACACGCGTAACCCTTTGAAAATTCGTCCCTTATTGTATTTGTCCAAGGCCTTCTTTCCAGCCTAAAACTGGATAGCTTGATCCCCAAATCCTTTCTTCCTATCTTTTCTCTAGACAGTTCACCTTTAGCTCCTTCAGTCTCTTGGTTTATGATTGTGTCTCTGCTTTGAATTGGCTCTCTTGTCAATGTCTTTTTCTACATGATCACAGGTGGGGTCTCACCAGAGAGAGATGGTGCTATTTCCCTCTTTCTGTTAGCAATACTGTTAGTCACTGAAGTATGCTAATAGCTTTTCCAAATACATTGTCACTGACTGGCCTTCTTGAGGTCATTGTATGTGATGACCCCCACATTTCTAGGGTTAGTCATTGCTAGTAGGGATATGTAGCCAGAACATTTTTGTGTTCCTTTTCTATTTGTTTCACTTTTACATTTTTCATGTTCGTGTGTATTCAATCAAAATAGCATGCATTTCCACTAGGGCTTTACAGGCTTTCACTTGCATATGCAGGCAGATTTTAAAACAAGTTTGTGTGACGAAAAAAACAGTGGCAGGCTTACAGGATATAGGGGGGGGGGTCTTGAAGACCTCAATATCCACTGGACAAGCCCCCCACTTGACCCCCAAACCTTCATGCTGTACTGAAAGCCCTAAAACTAGACTTGCTCCTCATCGGGACCTGCAGCAAAGTTGCGCGATAACACACGGATGCAAACCATGGTTACATTTATTTAAATTCAAAGTTATGTGTGTAAGTCTTAGCCCTGCCTCAGAGCGCCCAAGCCATTTCTACCCCTTCTTTTTGACATGCGCCTGGGTATGTATGCACGTATTTCATGGATTCTTAAAATCCGCGTTGCTCGTACTCGGCCTGCATACTCGTGGATGTGGCCATTTTTGCATGAGCAACACTTATAAAATCTACATCTCAGTGTACAATTTTTCTTCCAACTCCCAGTCTGTCTATCTTGCTCATCAGTCTTTTAGGTGTAAAAATCTTTATTGAACCCCATATAGACCATATCTACTGCTTCCCCTGATCTACTACTCATTACTTCATCCAAACAATTTTGTGTGGTAAGGTTTCCCTCTTGTGAAATCATGTTGCTTATGATCCTATAATCCATTGGCTTTCAAATATCACTCTGTTCTATCCTTCAACTGTAATGCAGCCTCAAGTTTTCATTTCCTTTTTTGGGTGGGGGAGGGAGTTGTTTTTTGGTTTATTTAATTTTTTACTTGGTACAGTTCATTTGTCAAACTGAAAAAAAAACCAAATATTAAACTTCAAAAGCCCCCAAAACAAATTTTATGCTTGTAATATGCACTGAACGGATTTATTTTTGGAGGGTGCAGAATATAGAAATGTAAAAACAAATAAAACACATAAATAATAACACAAGAATTGCTTTAATAAAAAAAAAAAAAAGGGTAGGTAGAGATTAGAGAGTGCATCAAGCTAGGTAGAGAATACATTGCACAAATCAACTCCTCTTTTACCTTTCATCGCTCCAAATGACAGAAAATTTTCAGTGATGTCAACTTTGCAGTTCATACCTCTGACTGTGTATGTAAAACTGTTACTTAGGGCCTCATTTTCCATCTGGATCGCACGCGATAAGGGACGTTTCGCACGCGAAAAGTCCCTTATCGCGTGCAATACCAAAATGGGGGCGGAGTCGGCCCCGGAAGAGGAGGAGTCGGGGCGTCACCAGGGCCCACTTCGCGAAGACGCCGCGGACGATGAAAAGATAAGGTCCTTTTCACGTCCGAGTTCGCGCCCAATAGCTACACCTTCTATGGTGGCGCTATTGGGTGGGAAACCGGCACCACAACAGTGCGATCGCTGCCGGCTAGCGCAGGCCCGCTCCCCGTTTTGGCCCCCCGCCCCTCATTCCCTAAAGTATCGCAGGCCTGCAATACTTTAGAAAATGAGGCCCTTAGTGAGATAACGTATTTGGCTAAGTAGCGCTGCCCAGTTATGCCCATTGCCCAACCATAAGTTATCCGGTTAAAAACATAGCCGGATAAATGACTTATCTGTCTAAGTGGCAGCTGCTGAACATAGCTGGATATTCAGCAGCCACTATTTAGCTGGCCAGGTGGCTTTTGAATATCGACCTAGTTAAAAATTAGGGAAAAAATAAAAATAAAAAGGGTTGATTTAGGCCTATTTATAAGGCACTGCACATTAATACATGTTTAGCTACATACCCCAATTAATCTCAAATGGGTCTTTTTACTAGCACATTTTTAACAAATATGCCCTCAAGTTAGTGACCTAAATATTTTCAAAACTGATCATTATGTATTCTGCTTATCTGTGATGATTTATCACCATCTTCAAGGAATCTATCTGAATGCCCTTCTCACTATTTGCAAGTCTGAGATACAAGATATATTTTTCCATTTCTTGAAAGGTTTATCTCACCTTTTCTCAGCAAATTCTTTTTGTTGAATGTCAGAATGTGATCCACGATACCAAGGCCTTGTTATTGACACCATCCACACAGTCATATGTGGATCTGCAGGATGAGTTTGTCCTTAAGAACATAAGAACATGCCATACTGGGTCAGACCAAGGGTCCATCAAGCCCAGCATCCTGTTTCCAACAGTGGCCAATCCAGGCCATAAGAACCTGGCAAGTACCCCAAAACTGTCTATTTCAAGTTACCATTTCTAGTAGTAGCGGTGGTTATTATCTAAGTCAATTTAATTAATAGCAGGTAATGGACTTCTCCTCCAAGAACTTATCCAATCCTTTTTTAAACACAGCTATACTAACTGAACTAACCACGTCCTCTGGCAACACATTCCAGAGTTTAATTGTGTGTTGAGTGAAAGACATTCTCCGATTAGTTATGCTGCTTTTACCTTTGGAAGTGTAGAAGAAACCACCTATCGCCCTCCTTCTTTTACTCTTTTCTTATCTAATATATTACTGTATCATTGTCAGAGGTCCTGTTAAGTTTCTGCAGTCTTTCTGTTATATCTTGGCTCCTGGAAGACAGCTATGTCTGGTTGGACGATGTTTCCCTCTGTCCCACACAGAATTAATTCACACCTTCAACCCTTCTCCTTTTTGTTGGGGACTCTAGAGTGCTTTATTTCCTCATTTTTATGTGTGTTGCTGGTCTTCCTCCTTCAGTATTTCCAGGGTTGTATATTGTTCTTAACATAAAAACATAGAAATGACAGCAGAAAAGGACCAATGGTTTCATCTAGTCTGCCCAGCAAGCTTCTCATAGTAGTATCTGCCGCGCCATGCAGGTTACCCCTATGCATCAGTCAGTTTTGCTTGACGTGTTTTGCTTATGGACTTGGCCATAGAAGCAGTCCTCTGTTTTTTTCTTAATTTATTTTTTATTTATTTGGATATTTTTTATATACCGTTGTTTGGTACTGGCCTTCACAACAGTTTACAGGTATAACAACAGCACATATAACATTTTACATGTCTAATGATAGAACATATAGAGGGTTACAATCTGTGGTCAGTTCAGAGGATTGCAACTAAAGTATCTTGACAGTTTACAAGTTGTGGAAATAGCAGTTGAACAGTGAGACAGACAATACCTAATGATACAAAGGTAATGTAAATTGTTATGGCAGGACTATAAATGGGAACAGTGAGTGTGTATCCATGAGGGTCAAGTGAGAGCGAGATTAGGGGGGAGTAAGAATAATCTGTTTTTCTGGTTAGTAAGATGAAACGGGAAGCGACAACGGATCGCTAAGAACTTTAGAACAATTACAATATACAATAGAGACCTGGTTCATATGGGGGGCTGAAGATGGAGAGTGTGTTAGGAGGTAATTGAGTTGGTGTTTATCCTATGCCATCTCTAGAAGTTTGTTGGAACAGCCAAGTTTTGAGGTGTTTTTAAAATAGTTTTATATTGCTCTGGAGTCTTAGGGGTTCGGGGAGTGTATTCCATAGTTTTGGGCCTGCTAGAGAAATCGCTGTCTCCCATACCATATTAAGTTTGGCAGCTGCAATTGTGGGGATTGCTAATAAAGCCTTATTGGCTGATCTTGTGTTTCGTTGTGATGTTTGTAACTGTATTACATTGTTTAGCCATTCAATTTCCTTCCCATATATTAATTTGTGAAGAAAGGATATTACTTTGAACTCTATCCTTTGTCGATGGGAAGCCAATGAAGTGCTTTTAGGACGGGGGTAATGTGATCTGTTTTTTTATGACCAGTTAGGATTCTAACTGCCGCGTTCTGAAAAATTTGAAGGGATTGTATAGTTGATTTGGGTAAGTGTAACATCAGGGAGTTACAGTAGTCGAAGCTTGTAAAGATCAGGGATTGAAGTATGGTTCTAAAGTCAGTTTGGTTTAGCAGTGGTTTTAGTCGTTTCATTGTTAAGTTTGTTGAAACCTTCTTTGATCTTTGCGAAAATGTGTTTTTTGAGGTTTAATTCAGGGTCTATCCATATACCCAGGTCTTTCACTTTATCACTGAGTTTGATTTGTATGATGTCTGCGGATCAGTATCCCAGACTGTAAAAAGTCATGGCTCGTGTTGGTTGTTTTTGAATCCAAATTCCTCTTTCCTTTCACCCCTCAGCCCCATCCTTTGAAGCAGAAAGCGATGTTGCAGTTGCATCAAAAGCCTCAAGGCTTACTGGTTAAGGGTAATTACCGCTAAACCAGCAAGTTACCCTCATGCCCCCTTTTTTTGTTTTCTTTTGGACGTAGTTTCAGAGTGATTTGTTCTCTACTGCTAGAACTGACTTTTTTCCAGTTTTCTTTCTCCTCTGCTTCCTCTCTCATTCTCTCTAGCTAGCAATTAATCATGGATACTGAAATCTCCATGTATAACCTAAACCTCGCCCTAGCTACCTCCTCTAGAAGTTCTCGTACCAGCCCCACTGAGGATATTCTTGCATTAACAACCTAGATACAATTTTGGTATTTGTGCTTTCCTACGATTAATATTATCTTGAGAGCCCTAGTATGTACACAAGCTCACTCTCACAAAAATACACCTCCACCTTTGAAGGCATAACTTTGTGAGTTACCTTAAGTCCCAACTCCTCCCCCCAGAATGCCTATTGCCAGTGGTGACATAAGTATGTGTGAAATCAGGTTACGAGGTACATATTTCTATATTCACTGAGCCCTGGGTTATTTTATATGTGCATAAAACTGTGCTTTATGCACATATAAAACTCTTAAAGGCTATCAAAACTCTATTTGTCTTCAGCTCCAATATGACTACTATAGCTACTCTGCTCATTTGGAATATGAAAAGTAATAATTAGTATGTATGAATAAGAAAACAAAGATTATACATTGTTTACATGTGCATTTATACCTTTTTTTTCACTTACATAAGAAATGTTCTCTTTGTTTTACTTTTAGTTGAAATGCCACTGTGTTTTATTAAATCAGGATAGCTTCTGTTGTGCAAATTTCAGAGGTTGTAAAACATTAAACAAAAATTAAATCTCCAAGGGCACCCTGAACTGGTATGAATATCTTTCTTGCAGTGTAAAAAAAAAATATTGCAAATGAACATCCTCCAATTTTGTTTGCATAGAGGAAGAATTTTTCAGAATTAAGCTACAAATGTGCAAAATCTTTTTTTTTTTATGTTTAACAAAGAAAATAGAATGTTGTATAATGTGCTTACTGTACTATAAAGATTTTACAAAAATTCAATATATGAAACATTGTAAATGGCTCCAAGAAATTAGGAACTTAAATGCCTCCCAATTTCAACATAAGTTTTGTATAACACTGAAACATAAGGATGGTTTTGGCCTACTACTGTTTCTTGGTTGCTCACTGCATTGTATTACTACAGTAATATTTCAGAAGGAAATAAAACTTAGATACATTTTGAGGCAATTTTAAATATCCCACAGAGTTGCTAATGTAAGTGGGCACTTTAGCATACATGCGATATAGGGAGGGACCTTCATTTTCAGTTTTTATTTTTCCTAGGAATTTCAATGTTATAACAAAATAAAAATCACCATTTCCCCCAGCCGTCAAAGTAGGGAGCAATGTTGCAGTTGCATTAAAAGTATCAAGGCTTAATAGTTAAGCTAAGTCATCTCCATGCCTTCTCCTAAGGGATTGCTGTACCAGTAAGTTACCCCCATGCATGTTTTTTTCGTTTCCTTTAGGACTTGGCCGGAGAATCAGTACATAGGAACATAAGAAATTGCCATGCTGGGTCAGACCAAGGGTCCATCAAGCCCAGCATCCTGTTTCCAACAGAGGCCAAACCAGGCCACAAGAACCTGGCAATTTCCCAAACCCTAAGAAGATCTCATGCTACTGATGCAATTAATAGCAGAGGCTATTCCCTAAGTAAACATGATTAATAGCCGTTAATGGACTTCTCCTCCAAGAACTTATCCAAACTTGTTTTGAACACAGCTACACTAACTGCACTGGCAACAAATTCCAGAGGATGTGGTTAGTCCTGTGCTTTTTCTCTTATGTCTGTGTATCTGTATCCCAGACCATGGAAGTTGGGGCCCTTGGTTATCGTCTGAATCTAATTCTTCTTTTCCTCCCTGCCGTCTAAGCAGAGAGCAATGTTGCAGTTACATTAGAAGCATCAAAGCATATTGGTTAAGGGTAGTATTCTCCATGCCTTCTGCTAAGGGTAGTAACTGCCACACCAGCAAGTTACCCCCCTGCATGTTTTTCTCATTTCCATTCTCTAGCCTTTAGAGATCCACAGGGTTTATCCCATACTCCTTTGAATTCTTTCACTGTTTTCATCTTCACCACCTCCTCCAGAAGGGCATTCCAGGCCTCCCCCACTCTCTCCATGAAGAAATACTTCCTGACATTAGTTCTGAGTCATCCCATCTGGAGCTTCATTTTGTGACCCCTAGTTCTATTGTTTTCTTTCCAGCAGAAAAGGTTTGAAGTCCGTGCATCATTAAAACATTTTAGGTATCTGAATATCTATATCATATCTCCCTTGCACCTCCTCTCTTCCAGAGTATACATATATAGATCCTCCAACCTCTCCTCATAGGTCTTCTGATACAGACCCCTCACCATTTTGGTTGCCCTTCTCTAGACCACCTCCATCCTGTCTCTATCCTTTTTGAGATACTGTCTCTAGAACTGAACATTACTCCCAGGTGAGGCCTTACGAAGGATCTGTATAAGGAGATTATCACCTCCTTTTTTTTTGCTGGTTATTCCTCTCTCTATGCAGCCCTGCATCCTTCTGGCTTTAGCTATCATATTGTAATATTTCTTCACCATCTTCAGATCACTAGATACTCTCTAGAGATGTGAATCGTTTTCCATATCGTCTTAACGATAGAAATCGTGTGGCAGGGCAAGAAAATCGTGTTAGGCATGATTTTTTAGTTAAAAAATCATTAAAAATCGTTTTTTCCGATTAGTGCGCACTAACGGGAGTTAGTGCGCACTAACTGGGAGTTAGTGTGCACTAACTGAAAATGATACAATTTGACACTTTTCAGGTCAGTTAAGGTCAGTTTAGGAATGAATATGTATTCCTATTGGCTGCCCTCTTATTTATTCATGTTCCCAAGCTTCCCACTGACAGTATATGGGGGATGGGAAATGGAAACAGTTGGTAGCTTGACAAAACAAGTAATGTGATCAGTCAATGTGACTAGAACTTGTGCCCTAACCCTGATACCAGGGGTATTGTGATCTTCCTGCACACAGTGCCCTATCCCTATTAATACCAGGAGTGTTGTAATCTTCCTGCACACAGTGCCCTAACCCTGGCACCAGGGGTGTTGTGATCTTCCTGCACACAGTGCCCTATCCCTATTAATACCAGGAGTGTTGTGATCTTCCGGCACACAGTGCCCTATCCCTATTAATACCAGGAGTGTTGTGATCTTCCTGCACACAGTGCCCTAACCCTGGCACCAGGGGTGTTGTGATCTTCCTGCACACAGTGCCCTATCCCTATTAATACCAGGTGTGTTGTGATCTTCCTGCACACAGTGCCCTAACCCTGGCACCAGGGGTGTTGTGATCTTCCTGCACATAGTGCCCTATCCCTATTAATACCAGGAGTGTTGTGATCTTCCTGCACACAGTTCCCTAACCCTGGCACCAGGGGTGTTGTGATCTTCCTGCACACAGTGCCCTATCCCTATTAATACCAGGAGTGTTGTGATCTTCCTGCACACAGTGCCCGAACCCTGGCACCAGGGGTGATGTGATCTTCCTGCACACAGTGCCCTATCCCTATTAATACCAGGAGTGTTGTGATCTTCCTGCACACAGTGCCCTAACCCTGGCACCAGGGTTGTTGTGATCTTCCTGCACACAGTGCCCTATCCCTATTAATACCAGGAGTGTTGTGATCTTCCTGCACACAGTGCCCTAACCCTGGCACCAGGGGTGTTGTGATCTTCCTGCACACAGTGCCCTATCCCTATTAATACCAGGGGTGTTGTGATCTTCCTGCATGCAGTGCCCTATCCCTATTAATACCAGGAGTGTTGTGATCTTCCTGCACGCAGTGCCCTATCCCTAATACCAGGGGTTTTGTGATCTTCCTGCACACAGTGCCCTATTCCTGATACTAGGGGTGTTGTGATCTTCCTGCACACAGTGCCCTATTCCTGATACCGGGGGTGTTGGGATCTTCTTGCACAGGCAGCTCCCCCCTGTCTGTGAAGCCAGCCTCTCACTAGTAATGCAGGGAGGGAGCTGTCTCAGACTTCACCATCCTCCACCCCCCCCTCACACCATTCACTTGCTGGGACATGGGGGAAGTCAGGAGTGAGGGTCAGGCAGCTCCCTCCTGTCTGTGAAGCCAGCCTCTCACTAGTAATGCAGGGAGGGAGCTGTCTCAGACTTCACCATCCTCCCCCCCCTCACCCACACACCATTCACTAGCTGGGACATGGGGGAAGTCAGGAGTGAGGGTCAGGCAGCTCCCCCCTGTCTGTGAAGCCAGCCTCTCACTAGTAATGCAGGGAGGGAGCTGTCTCAGACTGGTATCAGGGATAGGGCACTGAGTGCAGGAAGATCACAACACCCCTGGTATCAGGAATAGGGCACAGGTTCTAGTCATATTGACTGATCACATTACTTTTTTTGTCAACTACCAACAGTTTTCATTTCCCATCCCCCCAACCATCACCTCAGTTGGAACCTTGGTAACATCAATAGATAAGAGGGCAGCCAGCCAATAGGAATACATATTCATTCCTAACTGACCTTTACTGACCTGGATAGTGTCAATAATTTGTATCATTTTCTGTTAGTGTTCCTGAGTTTCCATTTCCATTTCCCATCCCCCCAACCATCACCTCAGTGGGAACCTGGTTAACATCAATAGATAAGAGGGCAGCCAGCCAATAGGAACACATATTCATTCCTAACTGACCTTTACTGACCTGGAAAGTGTCAATTTGTATCATTTTCAGTTAGTGCGCACTAACTCGGAGTTAGTGCGCACTAACTCCCGTTAGTGCGCACTAACACGATTTAACGATTTTTAACGATAAATCGTTAGAATTTCTATTGTATCGTGTTCTATAACGATTTAAGACGATATTAAAATTATCGGACGATAATTTTAATCGTTAAAAAACGATTCACATCCCTAATACTCTCACACCAAAATCCCTCTCTTGGTCCATACACATCAGTCTTTCACTCCCCCATCACTTACAGCTCTTTTGGATTACATACCATGTCCCAGATACATGACTCAGCACTTCTTAGCATTGAATCCCAGCTGCCAAATCTGCATGTTATAACAGTCAATTTAAGCAGAGTTTTTTTATTTTGTTATAGCATAGATGTTCCCAGGAAAAGTAAAATAAAAACTGAAAATGAAGGTCCCTATATATAGGAAATTTTCAAAGGGAAAATACCCATGTACTTCCTTTTGAAAATTGCCTACTTTGTACACAAAGTTGATCGAGGAAAAATATCATAGTAACTTTACAGCTAAAAATCAAGCATATGTGGGCTGATTTACTCTCCTAAACTGAACCCCTGGAATGCCTTTTGCCTTTTTTACTGTACTTAAAAGTTTATGTGATGTGAAAGCTCATGCATACTTAATTGTTCTAAATGGGACAATTTTAGACTGGAAAATATATCTGTAAATACCTATATAACCAGGTATATGTCATAAAAATTGTCCTCCTCATGGTTGTTTTTAAAAACTTTTTGAAAAGCTTTAGGTGTTAAAAACTAGAGATGTGCATTTGAGAGAAATGAAATAGGAAATTACAACCAAATTTCCTATTTACATTCGGATCATTTTCAAAACAAAACAATTTAAATTTGGATGAAATTTCATTAGAATATTGTTTCATTTTGAAAATCGATTAAAAAAATTCACCCAACAGGCTTAAACCTTGGCCAAAAGCCAGGGCCTCACCTAGAGAATAGGATGAGGCCCAGAGCCAGGACCATAGCCTACACCCGAGCATGATGCTGGCGCCTCCACCCTCAGTTCAGGGTGCCATTTCTGTGTACGGCAGTTAACTGAACTGCCACACACTAAAATAGCACCCTCATTGAGGAAGATGTATCGGAGTTAATTTACTCTGTTGTGTCCCCAGCGGATACCGTTATTTGAAGAAAGAAGATGAAGAGGACCTATTAAGACTGTTCGCTGGCCTCCGAGCCTGGGCCTGACCCTGGGTTGAGGCCCTGGCATCTGGGCTCGGCCCAGCTGAGGCCAAAGTGTCAGGACCCGGCGTTGGGCCGAAGCCGAGGTGTCGGGCCCAGGCTTCGAAGACTGGGCCTTGTGGAGGGCCTAGACCTATGCAAGGCTGAGGCCTCAGCAGCAGATCCCCCCTGGACCAGGTAAGCAGGGACTGGGGAGGATCCTGCCCCGGCATATTTCCGTATGTGAGGGATGGGTGGTGGGGACAGAAGACCTTAGGAGATCCTGTTTCTTTTTTTTTCTGGTTTTCATTTTTCTTTTATTTCATTTTTTTATACTAAAGAAACAAAATAAACACTAAATGAAATGAAATTCATGGGGGGGGGGAAAAAAAACCAAAACAAAATTTTTACTTCTGTACACCCCTATTAAGAACATGTGCCATGCTGGGCAGACCAGTGGTCCATTGAGCCCAGCATCATGATTCAGACAGTTGCCAGTGCAGTTCAGTTGGAAGTACCTGGCAGATTTTAATGGAAAGATCCCTTCTCTGTTACTTCTCAAAGGAGATTGTGATCCCCATGCCTACCTGTTTAATTATTGTTACTGAATCTGTCCTCCAGAAACTTGTTCAAAGCTTTTTTAAACCCAGCTGTACTGTGAACATTGATCACATTCTCTGGGAAGAAATTGCATATCTTAATTGTGCATTGATTAAAACATATGTTCCTAAATTTGTTTTAAATCTGCTACCAGTTAATAGTGAATGTGTTGAAGAGCTGATATGTTCTTTTAAAGCAAAAGTAATTCCAGCAGTCATAACTTAGTCAACCTTATACATTAAGAAAAGCATACAATATTTAGTGATCTCTATCGCTATATAGCACTATCTCTATAAAGAAAATTAAAGTAGCTAAAAAAATGGAAAACTACAATCTTAATATTAAACCCCCTACAGTCTAGGGATATTTCAATGGTGGGGGTTTATTGGATTGCGATCATCACTATAATATGATGTTTGAAAGCAATGAAAAAACGGCAATGACTTTGAGACAACAGAGGACAATTGCTCCCCCCTCCCCCAATACACAAACCATGTTCAGACAGCAGGATATCCCAGGATTATAGGCAAGATTTTCAATTTCAGTCCTAGATGAACATATACACAAAGGGGTTGAATTAATACAAGTGCAATGCCTGCGAGCAGTAGCAACAATCATCAAGCCTCAACCTTCGCTACTGTCTATTCATGCATCTCTCATAAGCATTCAAAATTCAGTTGCCTAAAACATCCTAGTTGAAGATTTTTTTCTCCTTCAATTTTCAATACATATTTGGCAGAATGACTGGGGTTTAGGAAATAAATCATATTTTCTGAATTCTGAAAATAAAACCCATCAAGTGAAAACTAGGAAAGATAAAAAAGCAGCTTTATTAGAACCACATATTTGATAAATTTATAGCAAAGGATTGAACTGCTTGACATACTGCTTACCAGCCCTATGTAGATAACCTGTGCCCACAGCTGATAGCTCTTAACAGGCTCTTGTTAGGATCATTTTCCTTTACTTTCCCTCTGGCTAGTTAATTAGGTTATTAAACACTTCCATCATTAAAGGCAGCTTCTTCAAAAAATAGTAATGTGGTTTACATGATAGTCACATAGAAAGAAAGGTCAACAAACAAGTTGTAGGTGATATAAATTGTTTTGCACAAACTGAAAATACCTTTGATTAGCGTTAAAGAGCTATGCACCTTTGACTTGACCTGAAGGCGTATAACTCTCTAAAGCTAGTAAAAAAAATCTATTAAGTTTGTCCAATATAAAAATATCATCCACAATTGTTTGACCTTTACTTCTGCACAAAAAGGCAGAACACAGATTGGCACAATTTAATTATAAGTTTATATGAAAGCAGAGGGTAACATGTCATGAAAAAACCTAACTGGAAAGAATAAACATTCAGGTAAGGCAAATAGAGGTGGAAGGAAGTTGGGTGCGTGGCTAGTTTGTCATTTTACTTCAGGAGAAAGAGGGACGGCAGAGTCCTCCTCTCCTTCCAGGTTGCTTGCTAGGGAACATTTTGGTGAATCCTGATACCACAAAGATGATGCCAGTCCCTGTTACTTCATGCCAGACTGAAATGGATCAAAATGAAAATGATAGAGATCATGACAACTACATCATTAAATATGGAATTTGAAGCTTATTGTTGTCATTATTTCTTTCGGAAATCAGGATTTCCTTTTACTTCAGGCTGTCAAAAATCAGCGTGCTCAGTCATTTGCCATGTCATTCTGGAAGGAAAGATGTCATAGGAGCATAGGGAACATTTTTTTCCAAAAAAAAAAAAAGAGCCAGCGATCCTGTGTGACAAGCATTGTTACTGTATGTGCAATTCTTTCTGCCTACCAGTGAAGAAAAAAATACCTCATTACACAGTTTTCTTGGTAGTTTCTTTCCAAATTAAGATTGTTTCATGAGATTAGAAAGGTCAGACTAATTTATTGCATGCTGGTAGCAAATATCGATTTGAAAGAAGACTGCAAGTGACTTTTCTTTTTCCTTCTCTCCTAATAGGCGCAGTCATTAAAAATCTAATCATTGCAATGTTAACATGACTGTACAGATGTATTGGTTGGGTCTATGATATCTTCCTGCATTCTTCTCCTTCGTCTTTTAGCATTAAATAAACATATGCATATGTATTTCAGCTTCCTAAATGCATGAACATTGCTATAAGGCACTTTGCATTTTTGCATATTACATGCTGTCTGTGGCCAACTATGGCCAAATTATGGTTACTTTTATTGTGCAAAACACATTTTTGCAAGGCAATCTGATTTCCACTTCTATTCAGTGTATTATTTTCTGTAATTAATATTTGTGATCGAGCACTTACCCTAAATAATTGAATTTAGAAGATTGGTATAAAAATTAAGCACTCATCTATTATCGCTAGTGTAAATGCTGTCAGCTGAAAGAAATTAAAGTGGCTTACTGAAAGATAGCCTTTACTGCCTTGATACAAAACAAACTAATTTAACTTTTCTCAATAAGACACATAAGGGCTGATGTAATATGCTGTGCTGAAGCTGCTGCAGGTTTTTACATGTACTTCTGTGAGTTTTTGCATATGATTTTCCCATGCTAGTTTAAAGCATGTAAGTAATGTGTTCAGCAGGGGAAAAATGCGCACATAAATCCACTTAAAAACTCGCAGCTGGTTTTGTGAGAGTGCATGCAGATGGCATGCAAAAGAGGCAATTAACTATTCATGGGCTATGCAAAGAGCTGTGCATTGGTTAGTGCAGGTTTTTTAGTGCCTGGATCAGGGCAGGAGTTAAGTTAAAGGACGTTTCTGGAGGTCGATTTATGCCATTGTTGGCAGTGTGGTTGTGTATCCATGCTGATCTGGTGTAATCATGAATTACCTTCACTTTCTCCAGATGGTCTGGTATATTTTGCGGGTCGGCTGAAGAAATCTCTGCTACATTTCCCATGCTTGCCGGATTCTTCCGGTGTACCTGCCACACGATCAGAGATGGAACGTGAAGGGGTTAGACATTGCTGTACCCACCTTCAGTCCTACACCTGCACTACTAATTTCTTCACTGTTTTATGAAAGGGGAAGGCTTTTTCCCCGGGAATCACACGTGGATCAGCACATTAATGTGGGTTTCAGCGCAGGCTTCTTCTTGGTTTACTATATAGGGTCTTGACTAGGGGTGTGCATTCGTTTTCGCCGTATTGGCGATCCGCAACGAATATTGCACTATTCGTAGTATTCGTAGGGAAGGGAAACGTATCGCGATTCCTCACGAATACATGAATCTTCGCCGAATTATAGGGCCACCTAAATAAAAATTTAAACAAACCCCCCACCCACCTGAACCCCCCCCCCCAAGACTTACCAAAACTCCCTGGTGGTCCAGCGGGGGGTCCAGGAGCCATCCCGTGCACTCACACCCTCGGTGCCGGTTTCATCATAGCGCCGATAGCCTTTGTCACAGGGGCTACCGGTGCCATTGGTCAGCCCCTGTCACATGGCCATCGGTGCCATCTTGTGCTCCTACCGTGTGACAGGGGCTGACCAATGGCACCGGTAGCCCCTGTGACATAATATGGGCAAAGGCTATTGGCGCCATTTTGAGTACTGGCATCGGACGGCCGGAGTGCAGGAGGTCGCTCCGGGACCCCCGTTGGACCCCCAGGGACTTTTGGCCAGCTTGTGGGGGCCTCCTGACCCCCACAAGATTTGCCAAAGGTCCAGTGGAGGTCCGGGAGTGACCTCCTGCACGCCGGCCGTCCGATGCCAATACTCAAAATGGCGCCGATCGCCTTTGCCCTCACTATGTCACAGGTACCGATGGTCGGCCCCTGTGACATAGTGAGGGCAAAGGCGATTGCACCATTTTGAATACTGGCAGCAGATCGCCTTTTCCCTCACTATGTCACAGGGGCCGACCGTCGGTACATGTGACATAGTGAGGGCAAAGGCGATCGGTGCCATTTTGAGTACTGGCATCGGCCGGCCGGCGTGTAGGAGGTCGCTCCCGGACCTATGTCACAGGGGCTACCGGTGCCATTGGTCAGCTCCTGTTACATGGTAGGAGCACAAGATGGCGTCGATGACCATGTGACAGGGGCTGACCAATGGCACCGGTAGCCCCTGTGACAAAAGCTATTGGCGCCATGATGAAACCGGCACCGACGGTGTGAGAGTGCAGGGGATGGCTTCCGGACTCCCCGCTGGACCACCAGGGAGTTTTGGTAAGTCTTGGGGGGGGGGGTCAGGAGGGTGGGGGTTGTAGTTAATTTTAATTTTAGCTGGGACACGAATAAAATTCGCCGTATTAACGCATCGGGGCACCATACGGCCAATTGCAACGTATCTGCTCCCCGATGAATCCGAATCACGAATGCAACGTATGGCATCCCTCTGCAAATCCCTAGTCTTGACTGCGGGTATTTGCACATGTTTTCGCGTGTGCTTACTTTTGCATGGATTTTCTGCACACATCTCATTTGCATACCCATCCTTTATTACATCCTAAGGCGGCACCTGCTTTTGCTGAGCAAACTAAAAAAAATATGCAAAGAGAACCAGCACTAATTTCACTGCGGGTCTTATCATATCAGCTCCATAGAGAGTTCTTGTATGTTATGCTCAGGCTTGTGGACCCATGGGCCGATGGGAGGATGGAATACCTTGGGATGATGGTCCGTAGGTTCTACCGTCGGATGGCGAGGCAGGAACAGAAGACGTGACCAGCTGACCCTCGGCACAGGAGACAGAGGCGACTGTGAAGGCAGATGAAGAGTGGTGAGATGAAGAAAGGAAGTGTGACTTCGCCATGGAAGTCTGCGATCCCCTCAGGAGGAGCCCATAGGGACCCAGACCGCTGGGACTTAGGTGGACCTTTGAGAGGTCAAGGAATCGATGCAAGGGCTGACTGGAGCTTTGCCCTGGAAGCCCGTGGTCCCCCTGGGAGGAGCCCATAGGGACCCAGACCGCTGGGACTTAGGCGGGCCCTTGGAGATGGTAGTCCGGAAGAAGTCCAAGGTCAGTGCCAGAGGGTCGTCGCTCACAGTCCGAAGTCACGCACCGATGGATCACCACTTGCCAGTCTGAAGTCACACACCAGAGAATCACCGCTTCCCAATCCGAAGTCACACACCAGAGGATCACCATCAGCCAATCCGAAGTCAGGAACCAGGAATACCAAGACGAAACAGGAACAAGGATCCGAAGCACAAGGAACTCACCGAAGCAAGCAGACTAGACAGCGCTGGAGAACAATGCCAAGTCAGGGAATAGTCAGAGGAAGTCTCCTTTTATACTTCCTCTGGCCCGGTGGATTGGGATCAGCTGTAGGCAATTAAAGGGACAAGGTCCCTTTAATTCTGCTGAGGAGGCGCGGCCTCGCGCCTAAGATGGCGGCAGCCATCTTGGATCTTGGGCCGCGGAGGAGAGCTGCTAGCTGCTGCGAGGGAGGAGCAGGGACGGCTCCTGACCCGGCGGCTAGCCAGGAGGCCCGCGCCGACGCGCGGGGCACCAGGCCCCAACAAAGGGCAGTTTGCCCCGATGCTGCTGCCGCCGGCGGCCCGGCACGAAGGTCATGTAGGGGGCCGCGCCCGCAGCCATCCGCGTGCACGGAACACAATATTGTAAGTTTCTGAACAAGTTTGTATTCTGCTTAACCACAGTTTATCATGGTGAGAATGAAAGAATGTATTCTGAATTCATGGACTCGTTTTACTGAAAGAACTGAATGATAAAATTAAGTCTAAGGAAATGATTATATTCTCAAAACTTCTCATGAGGTACAATATGCACCCATTTCTAAATCTCTATATCATATATAACTATGATCACCCCTTTATACTACAAAATTAGAAGAGAGACATAATTTTATCTTTTATAGTTTTTAATACAGAGTAATCATTTTTGGTATAGTTTTAAAGAAATGTTATTAATTGTTTTTTTGGAGTTTTGTATATGGGTCAATTTTCTGTTTAAAAATGTTTTGCCTCTTTTTCATACTTTTCACTAGCATGCATTCCTGAACTACCCAAGGCTAATAAATCTTTCTGGTGTTGGTTACAAAGTAATAATCCAATATAAAAGCTGTGAAGAGTAACTAAGATATTTGAGAAAAGGAGTAGAAGGCCAATGATGCTGGCATCTATTTCAAAAGCAGGCATTGTATACAAAGGACCATATCTGTTTAAAAGTTATTTCCTGTCTTTGCAAAAAATCATTATTACATAGCCCAATATCCAATGCCTAGAATTTGTTAGACATTGTCAAAAGTTATATTGAATTTCATTACATAAGTTAGATATCTGGCCTTGTTTTCAATAATGTCCATGTGATTGGATGAACGTATGTACAGACTTGCATGCATAGTCACTTGAGTTGCCTGCCAACCCCAAATACCATAAAAATTCTTTGTGCAGTGTAGATGTAAGAAAATACATTAAGAGGTCGATTTTAAAAAGTCTGCGGCAGATTTTCAAAGGGTTACGTGCGTAACATACACGCGTAACCCTTGAAAAGCTGCCCCTGCCTGCCCCTGTGTGCACCGAGCCTATCTTGCATAGGCTCAGCAGTGCGCGCAAGCCCCGGGACACACGTATGTCCTGGGGCTTTCAAAAATTGGTGGTCCGGGGTGTGGCGACAGACCGTGAGCGTGATGGCGGTTTGGGAGTGGTCCGGGGGCATGACCATGGGCGTGGCAGCGGTTCAGGGGCGGTCCGGGGCGGGGACAATTCCACCAGCACAGCAGCCTGTGCCAGGGGATGGCGAGCCGGCGCGTGCAAGTTACGCCTTCCTCGGGCAGGCGTAACTTTTTCAACAAAGGTGGGGGGGATTTAGTAAGGGATGGGGGGTGAGTTAGATAGGGGAATGGAGGGGAAGGTGGGGGGCCAGAGGGAATGGGGAAAGCCATTGGGGCTCCCCTTGGGCTCGGCGTGCGCAAGGTGCACACTTGTGCACCCCCTTGCACGCGCGCCGACTCCGGATTTTGTAACATGCGTGCGGCAGCGCGTGCATGTTATAAAATCGGGCGTAGATTGGTTCGCGCCGGGTTGCACGAACAAATCTATGCCCGTGCATACATTTAAAAATCTGGCCCTCTGTGCATGTGTCCATGTGCACGCGGTTCCCAGCGCGCACACATGGACACACCGATTGTAGAAAATGCACACGCCGGTGCATGCATGTTATAAAATCCGATGGCTGTGCACACATGCACGTGTGGATTTTAAAAACTGCCGCACATGTGTGGGCAGCCCGTGACTCACGCATGAAGAGGGGAAGGATTTTATAAACTATGCGCGGCGACACAATAGGGAGGCCCAGACTGGGAGGGAACTTTCCTATCCCTAACCCTACTCTTCCTACCTCTTCCCCTCCTTTCCCCGACCGCTACCTATCCCCCAATTTTTTTGTTGTGTTAATTACTGTTCATCTGAAGCAGACGTAATCTGCACGCTTCCCCAGATCAGCGGCTAATGGCACTGTCCCGGCCTGCCCACCCTCCGCCCCGCCCCTCCCCACTCATATTATGCCCCCTGGGCTGCCCCTTTTCCCTCGGCCGGCACCTCTGCATGTACCAGGGTTTGTATGCAAGGTCGGGCCCATTATAAAATGTGCACGGTGTGCGCAAGGCCCAGCCATGTGCATAAACCCTGGTTTTTATGCACATGGCCCTTTGAAAATTTACTTGTAAATACCTTAACAGAAAATGCAGTCAGATGACACTTACATAGAGGTCTGGATTATTTAATAGCAGATAAATGCCAAAGATTGGTCAGCCAGTAAGAATGGTTGATATGACATGGAATAATTTTGGACAAGTTGTATGAGTATGATATTAAAACACCAAGCACACAAATAATATAAAATACAAATTATAAAAAATACAATACAGTAAGTGAAGTCTAATCTTTGTGACATATTTGCCTTAGAACATAAAAGAAAACTGGTACAGTGTCATGAATTAGAAGAGTTGTTTAGCTGGAGATCAATGGAAATGAAGGACACTTACCTTTTTTTTTTTCAACTAACCAAAAAGAATTATTAATGTGACTTTGATTTTTAATAATACAGAAGATTACATAGCCTGGAAAATTGGAAGCTGAACATGAAAGGTAAAGAACAAAATATATGGAAATGGAAATGAATGCTAAGGGGACAGAAAACAGAGAGAATACACAGAAAGATTTCGAACGTTAAAAGAACAAGAGATGACAGACAGCTCAATGTAGATAGGTGTGGAATGATTGCGACTTTGATGAGGTTTCATTTGTGCATGATAAAATGAAAAGAATAATTAAGAGTCAAAAGGCAAGTCTGCATTCATGATTGATGAATGATTAGAAATAAAAAGACAAATCCTAATGTGTGGAGTGGTGGCAAATTTGCATATGTGCCATACAAGATTTTGCCATTCAGAATATAAGGATTTTTTTTTTGTAAAGGTAGGAAAATAATTGCTTAGTGAAGGCTGCGTTTTGTGCCTACTTATGCTGCAGATCCCCAGATTCTTGTATGCGTTAGCTAAGAGCGTTACTTAATGCACCTCTCTGGTCTAGTCCCACTTAACAATCTTTTTTTCTGCCTGCCAAATAAGCCTCTGAATCTTGGTCTGAATTAAAATGCACAGCTGAAAATGAGGATGGAAAATGGAGAACAGGCAACTTGGAAGAAGGAAAAAAAAAAGAACAGGAGCATGCTGAAAATATATTCCCATCCCCCTTTCCGCAAATAAATAAAATAGTGGCATGCTGATTAAAGTTGATTAGGGCACACATTTCTCCTCCTCTACTTCCCTCTCCACCTCCCAATTACAGAATTGGTACAAAAGCAGTTACTCAGTTTCTAATTAATACTGAGTAATCCCTCTAGACTTCTCTCAGCAGTCGTATGCAAATATATCCACAGTTGTACTAAAAACACACTGATCATTTAAATACAATATTAAAGTTATCAGTAACGCCATGAGATAGAAATGTACCAGGGTACAGTGTAAATTTAAAGCAGCGCTGTATCCACATTTACAGCAAAATTAAAATTTTGCCACAGGCAGGAAAGCAAGCATGAATATGGAAAGGGAGAAGAATGATGAGACTGTTCTTTTTTTTTTTTTTTTTTTTTTTTTAAGATGTGGTTAAAATTTAACTGGAGGCTGAGGAAATGGTTGGGTCCTTCTTAATCCCCTATTTATCCTTCGCTTTTCAGCCTGACCCTGACAACTAATTGGGTGCTACATCAAAAGTATCAATTGATGGTCAGGATAGCAGTAATGCAACTCCCCCGCTGCAATAAGGTTTGCCCTGGCTATTCATGGCAGAATTAAATTTTACTATAATTAGGATTCACTGCTGCTTTAAAGCTTAATGATTATTTAATAATAACCTTCTAAAGAATAGATTTATCTTATTCTCCAAGCAGTCCAAAAAGGTGGAAAACTGGAGATGTTCCCAAAGTGGATCTTTCGAATTTAGCAGGAACACACGATAGTCCATGCCAACCTGTTAAATCTGATTGGACATATTTAGGTGCTGCAATAGCCGTCCTAAATCTACCTGGCTGCCACTCAACTATCTCCCCCCAACCTCAATACCTAAAAAAGAAAGTGTCCTGAGCCCAAACCTCCCTCCCTTCCTTCCAGCCTCTGATAATTTAAAAAAAAAACCCTCTGTTTTCATTTTTGTTTTAAAATGAAACAAAACACCCGTGTTGCATTTTCATTTTATTGAAAAGCAAATACACATCTCTAGAGAAAAGAGAATGTGGAGGCTAGACATAGAGGATGGGGAGAGGAAAAGAAAGAGAAATGATGGGGGGAAGAGAAAGAGAATCAGTAGGAAAAGAGAAGGAGAGAGAATGGAAGATCAGGTGGGGGAAGGGAAAAGGGAGGTCTGAGGATGGGAGCAGAGGAGGAGGAAAGGCAGGAGGGATGACACGTTGGGCGGTGAAACTGCAATGTCAGGAAAGGCAGGGGTGGAACTGGGAGACAGAAGGACGAGACTGCAGGGATCAAATAAGATAGAGAAGAAAAGAGATGCTGGAAAGTAAAGAAAAAAGTATGAGTGATGAAGGCAGGCAAGAGAAAAGACACTCGTGGGAGGGTGAAAGAGACAAGCTGTAGTGAAAAAAGGTGTGAGAAGAAGTCAGAAAAAGGAGAGAATAAAGCAAAATAAAATAATGGTGAAAACTGAAATAAAGGAATGAAAGAAAAGAGAAAGATATTAACATATCTAGGCATACTAGTAAAGCTGGAAAACAAATCCATTTTTATAACGTAAAATAGTTTTCCTAATCAAATGATCTAAATCGAATGCAAATCCATGCAGATGTGCTGCATATTTGCCACAGAAGTTAACAATCTTTGCCACAGAATTTCCACAATCTTGCCGTCCCTGATCTGCTGCGGGAATAAGAAGGCCCTGATTATAACTGTTGATTTCAAGATCCTAAAACAGTGCCAGAGCTGGAGAGATGCTAGGGTGCATGGAGAGAGTCACAAAAATAATTAAAGGAAGTGATTATGCCATTTTTCAGGTTGTTGGTCCTACTTTACCTATGTTCAGTTCTGGAGGCCATAACTCTAGAAAGATACAAACAGATTGGAGTTGGTCCAAAGAAGGACTACCAAAATGGTGCAGGATCTGCACTAGGAGCCCTTTGACATGAGACTTAGGTTTCTAATTATATATAGTCTAGAAGAAGAGAGACAGGAGAGATATGATAGACTTTCAAATATGTGAAAGGCCGTATTAGTATGTAACCAAACCTTTTGTAGTAGAGCAAAGAATGAGGGTCTGAGGGAGTAGACTCAGGAGAAACATCAGGAAATATTCTTTTAAGAAAAGGGTGGTAGAAGCCTGGAGGCATGCAGTAAGCAGAGGATACTTTGTTACAATAAACTTAAGAGACAATGGAGGAATTAATGAAAATTCTGGTTTGTCTGGCAGGTTGCAATTACAGTAATAACTAGAACTGGAAGTCCTAATGGAAATGCAGGCTATAAGGACAAAATTTGGGTTTGTCTGGCAGGCTGCAAATACAGTAAAAAAAAAAAAATAGAAGTTGTAGCAGATATGCAAGTTGTTATGAACCCTCCTGTAGCAGTGCTACGGGAGGCTCCTTACCTCTTCCTGGAGGCCACTTCGAAGCTGGAGTCTCGCCTACGAACTATCCAGGATTTGCTCCAGGGCCTGGGGGGCCTCAATGTTCTTGGGGCCTAACTGAGGCTTGCTTGTGTCTGCATGGACTTCCTGGTTTGGGCCACGCCCTTCTCCTAGGGGCCGGCCCGCAGCACTCCTCCTTAGTTATAGGGCCAGCTAGGTGTGGGCCTTCCAAACTCCTCCCAGGGAGTCACCTGTCTGCAGCCTTATAAAAGGACTTCAACTTTCAGTCAGCCTTGCCTTGCATTGGAGTTACTTCGTCTCTGGAAGCTCCTGCTGTCCAGTGCTCTGACAGGCCTTTGTCTTCTTCGTGGAGCTCCTCATCTCGTCTGTGTTTTGAATCATGTCTTCATTGCCTGAGGTCCCCGTCCAGGTGTCCTGGAGTTTCAGCTCCTGATGTCTTGCTTCCTGATGTCCTAGCCCTCCTCGGTGTTCGTGCTTGCTCCGGAGCCTTCTGTTCTGCTGGCTGTGGATCTCCGGGTGACGCAGCTTCGTCATGGGAGATGCCGGCAGTGGACTGGTGTCCTGTGCTCCTGAGCCGTCTTGTCCTGCCAGCCCTTGTGGAGCTCCGGATGACTTCTGGCTCCGTCATCGAAGTTCTGCCTCGGCTGGATTCTTCCCTGCGCTCATCCCGCTCTCCACGTGGTCCGTGACCGGTCTCCTTAGGCTGTGTAGGGTGCGCAGTGGGACGGGGTGGTCTGCGACCAGCCCATTGGGTCCGCATGTGAAGGTGGGCTGTGTAGGGTGCCCTGAGAGACAGTGCCAATGTCTTCCTTCCCAGTTTCTCGTCTCGTCTGGACCGTCAAGTTCCTCATCTCTGATGCCGTTGCATCCGCCCTGGTGTCATGTCTTTGCTTCAACCCTCATCTGTGATGCCGTCGCATCAACCTTGGTGTCATGTCTTCATGTCAAGGCCTCCATCTACCCTCATCCTCAGACCAGCCTGCTGCTCCATGCCGATTCAAGCGGCAGGTCCGAAAGGGCTCGGAACAGTCGGAGGACCATTTCCCTACCAACATCATCTGTTGCTGGCTCTGGGAGCTTGCAGGCCTGGCAGAGGGTAAGACCATGTTCTGCCATGCTGGGACACGCCGTCAACCCTCGGTTCGGCCCTGGATCCGTCTGGGGTCGGGCTGAGGCCCAAGGGCACACTAAACACCCCGTTTCTAACACAAGTGCTGGAGTTTTGGGTTTCTAAGATGAGATCAGTATAGGGCCTGTGCCTGCTAGAGCTCTCAAGTCCATTTAAATTTTTCCTCAGTTTTTTTCCTCCTTACAGTATGGTCCGTTAGAGTATCGCAAGCCTTGTGGTTTCTCCTGCAGGTGGGACCCATAGCCTCTTGGCCTGAGTATGCTGCTTAGCTCTGGTTTGAGAACTCCATTCTGGGATTCTGCTGCTGCCGATGCCACTCAGGATCTATGTGTCTCATTGCCGGCAAGTGATGTCAGCGGAGAGAAAGTAGAAGGTGGCAGGAACAGCATTTGTGTTGCGCCCGTCACTGCTCGATGCCCTCACTCCGCCCTCTTTACCTCTGTGGCGACTCCCTCCAGGTCTGATAGACGGCTGGCTGCTGTGGTGTCTCCCTCTGGCGTCCCCAGACGGGCTCGACGTTGCAGATCCGCCATGTTGGCTGATGACCTAGGGCGCGCGCGTTCTGATTAAAGTACCAGCAAGGGCGCGAACCTCAGGGGCATCCCCCTGAGATGACACCATCCGCTTCCAATATTTAAAGGTCTCTAATTCACTATCTATCTGAGTTAGCAAGGGGATTGCTTCGGCTTTACTCCCAAGCTACTCTGCCTCCTCGGATTTACCAGAGGTACTCGCTCCTTGGGGGCCTCGCTCTTTTCTTTACTTTCAGATTACAGATAGGAACCGGTACTCGCTCCTCGAGGGCCCATGTTCCTGGACACTCTGAAGATTCTCTACTGCCTGGAAGCTACCGCTGCTACAAACAATTGTGCGTTACCATCGCTTTCTCAGAGCTTTCCCTGGAACCAGGTACTCACTCCTCGAGGGCCTAAACCTTTCCAGCTCCTGAGCTTCCTTGAGACCTTATGTGAGTTTTGTCATCTAGTTCTGTTCATGAACCTTGTCTACTCTACCTACTCACTTTCTACAGTTTCTCAACAGCTCAGCCATCCTGGATCTTGGTTCCAGTGCCTGAGGGACTACAACCCTGCCGGGCATATCAGCTCACTTCTGCCACTTCTGGTGGTTTCCAAAACCGTTTAAATAAAAGAACTAATGTATGTCTGTCTCCAAACTCAAGCCTAGCCGGTGGTCCCTCTTGGGATATCCTCCCGGGGACATGGGCATCTGCCACCAGCCCAGGGATTCACCACTACTATCTCAGATTCATAACAGAATGCTAATTCTCAGCATAGCGGAATATAACAGATTCTGAGACACTACAAGATAGCAGACTCCTCTTTCTTAGGAGCCATTCATTCAGATGGCTCCTCCCATCTAACGCCCAGCTTTCTTAACAGATACAACAGATTGCTAACTCCTCACGGAGAACCCTAACAGATTGCTAACTCCCTAGCAGATTTACATCAATTTGATAGCGATTCTAATGCTGAGGAACCCGGTGGATTGAATGGGCAGCAGGAGAATATTGAGGCTAGTGTTAATATAAGCCATATTGGAGGTCAGGTGTCTATTTAGAATATCTCTCAGAGAAGAAGGAAATAGTTTAGACTGGAGTTGCCTGCAGTCTTTACTTTGGAAGAGAATAGACCTTGGGAAGGTTGAGGGTTGGCCAGACTGCTTCAATGATGGGAAAGTCTGTTTTTCTTAAAACTTTTAAACAGAATATAGAAGAGTGGGTGGTCAAACAAGTGGAGAGTATTCAGAAAGCCATTCTCAAGGACAGTGTAATGGGGGTGGGTTAGATAGGGGAAGGGAGGGGAAGGTGGGGGGATGCGGAAGGAAAGTTCCCTCCGAGGCCGCTCCGGTTTCGGAGCGGCCTCGGAGGCAGGCTGCGCGGCTCGGAGTGCGCAGGCTGCCGATTTTGCACAGCCTTGCACGCGCCGACCCCGTATTTTAAAAGATACGCGCGGCAACGCGCGTATCTTTTAAAATCTGGCTTACTTTAAAATCTGGCGAACAAAAGTACGCATGCGCGTATTTTTTTAAGATCTACCCCATTGTGTGTAGTTTATGCTTTCAGTGTAGCTTATCATAGAAGCTATGCCGGAACATGCTAGAAGAAGGTAAGTCATACTCGACTTCTGATGGAGATTTTTAGGACTTGGGGGAATAAGGGTAAGGTCCAGGTGCATATGTGATGGGGGGGCGCGGTATAGAGATGCACTTTAAGCCAGTGGGATGTGGGAGGATCTGGTGGCAGCAGCAGTTTAAATAGGTACAGAGAAAAGCAACCGAAATGATAAAGGGGGTGGAACATTTCCCCAATAAGAAAAGGCTAAAAAGGTTAGGGCTCTTCAGCTTGGAGAAGAGAAGACTGGTTTATAAAATAATGAGTGGAGTGGAATGGATAAATGTAAATTTGTTGTTTACTCTTTCAAAAAGTACAAAGACCAGAGGGCATGCAATGAAGTTACTAAACAGTAGATTTAAAACAAATAGGAGAAAATATTTTTGTACTCAATGCATAATTAAGTTTTGGAAATCATCATTATCAGAGGATGTGGTAAAAGTGGTTAGCGTAGCTTGATTTTAAAAAGGCTTGGACAATTCCTGGAGGAAAAGTCCATAAACCATTATTTATTTTTATTTATTATTTTTACATACCAACATTCATCTCAATTGAGATATCACACTGGTTTACATTCAGGTACTGTATTTTTCTATCCCCAGAGGGCTTACAATCTAAGTTTTTGTACCTGAGGCAATGGAGGGTAAAGTGACTTGCCCAAGGTCACAAGGAGTAACAGCGGGACTTGAACCGTGGTCTCCTGGTTCATAGTCCACTGATCTAACCACTAGCCTATTCCAAGGTTGACTTGGGGAAATCCACTGCTTATCCTTGGGATAAGAAGCAAAGCATGAAATCTAATTTTTAAGATTGTGCTAGGTACTTGTGTCTTGGGTTCACTCTGTCAGGTAGTGCTAGAAGAGAGAATCATTAATAAGGTGTACCCTTATAGGTCACTCTCTCTCTCCAGGACCCCATGTCATATTAAGTAGGAGTTAATGTATTAGTAAGAGGGCAATAATTATTTTAGAAGAAGAACAGAGCTCAATAATCAGACAAAATAATACTTCATAAAGGAATATGCTTATTAATTATATATGAATAAATTGATCAAGTCCTTTCTAAAATGAATGAAGAAGAAACAAATGGTTGACTTACCTATACAGGTTAATGCCATAACCCAAACTGCTATCCCATCTCAGCAAAGTTAAAAAATAGCAGCCTCGAACTCACAATTCTCATCATATTTATAACTTTCACCTGCTTCATTATACGCTTATACAGTTAGAAGTGAATTTTAAGACCCTTGTACATCCGCACATGTATGCGCATTTACCAACTCTTGCACATGGATGTGGCTATTTTATAACATAAACAAGTATATCACTTATATGTGCATGTATTATAAATTTGCCTATATGCATGTATGTAATCACACAACTTTATATTGACATGTTACCTCCAGCATGTAAGTGGGAGGGAGGATTTTAGTAGATATGTACACCGATGCAATTGCCTGTTTCCCCAGTTTGTTCTAAGTTTACTCCAGTAAACTTAGAACAAACTGCGCGCCGCCTTGTCAGCCCCCGGCACAGGCCGCAGTGCCGGGGGACTTGGGACCGCCCTCCCGGCCCACCCCCGAAGCCTTGCCATGCCCCCGGACCCACCTCGGACCGCCCCCTGACTCCGGGCACGCCCCCAGGGCATGCCCCAAGCCTTCAGACACGCCCCCAGGACACGCCCCCTCCCGCCCCTTTTACGAAGCCCCAGGAGTTACGCGCTTCCTGGGGCTTTACGCGCGCCGGCAGCCTATGCAAAATAGGTGCACCGGTGCGCGAGTGCCCTGCGCACGTAAATCCTTCCGGATTTACGCACGCAGGGCTTTTAAAATCTACCCCAATATATGTTTCCAGTGCTAGAACTGTAAAGTTACCATGATCAGAGATTTAGTTCAGGGGAGAGCACTAGATATATTGTACTTGAATTTCAGGAAGGTTTTTAACAAGGTTCCACATAGTCAACTTGTAAACAAAGTGAGTGCCTTAGGTATGATCCCTAAAGTGATTTGGTTAAAATATGGTTGAATGGGCAGTGACAAATCATAGTGGTAAAAAGAGTTCATGCCAAGAAAAGTGGAGTTACCAGTGATGTGCCATAGGGATTGGTCCTTGGTCTGGGTCTGCTTAACAATTTTGTAAGTTAACCAACATGTGGAAGCACAGTCATGAAAGGTTTGCCTTTTTGCAGATGATACAAAAATCTGCAATAGGGTAGATATCCTGGAAGGTGCAGAAAACATGGAGAGATCTAGTGAAGCTTGAAGAATGGTCTAGAGTAGGGCATTTAAGAGTTAAAACTAAAAAGTACAGGCTCATGCATTTGAGTTTCAAAAGCACAAGGGAGCATTAAAGTATAGGGGTTCAAGTTACTCTCTGCACAAAACAAGTGGGATCTGGGGGTGATTGTATCTTATAGGGTTGGGAAGGGGAAAATTTTGTTTCATGCTTTGTTTAGTTTTGGGGGGGCTTTTCCCCATGAATTTCATTTTGTGCAATGTGTATTTAGTTTAAAAAAAGGAAATAAACATTGACCTCCAATCCAAAAATATAAAAAAAAAGAAATGAGGCCTCCCAGGGCCTCCCATGCCCTCACCCATCCATCCCACTAGGAAAAATGCCAGGGACAGTATCCTCCCTGGCCCCCACTTACCTGGTCCAGGGAGGATCCACAGATGAGGCCTTGTGTGAGGTCTAGGCCAAGTTCTTGGTGACCTACCACAGCCTAAGCCTACACAAGGCTGATGCTTTGGCCTGGGCCAGGCATTGGGGCCAGCTGGTCCTGAAACTTCTGTCATGCGGAGGCCTAGGCCACGGAAGTTTGCTGAGACCTCGGCCTAAGCCTTACAGAAGGCCCAGGTTTGGAGGCCTGGACCTGCACCATGGCCTTGGCCTAGGCCAATGCCCAGGCCCAAATAACACCAGGGCCTGTCACCAGGGCCTTGGCATAGGCCAGAACCTGGACCTAGGCTGGATGACATGGCCTGGCCCAGTGGCCAGGTCCCAACACTTGGGTCTCAGCTTAGGTTGAGGCTCAGGCCTAGTATTCAGGTCTCACAGCCCTGTCAGTGTTGTTCTTTCTTCATTCTTCTTTAAACTAATGCCGTGTGCTGGAGTCTCGCCAGTTAATTAATTCCAGCGCATTCACCCCAGTAGACAGCACCATTTTGATGTTCAGTAGTTGAATTTGCTGCCATACATCAAAATGGTGCCCTGCATTGGTGAGGTTGCGCCAGAATTAATTAACTCAGGTGCCACCCCAGTGCATGGCATCAGTTTAAAAAAGAAAGAGAATGGCATCAACAAAGTTATGAGGCCTTGGTTCCAGGCCTGTGTCTGACTCTAGGCTGTGGCCTAGGCAGCAGAAGCCGGCTTCCAGGCCAAGCTCCAGTGTCAAAGACCTGCCTTTGGGCTGGGCCATGGAGTCAGGCCTGGGTCCGGTCCCTGGCCTAGGCATGAAGTCCTGGCCTCCAGGCTGAATCCCAGGCATCGGGACCCGGGCACTGGGTTGGACTTTGGTGTCAGAACCTGGTCTCTGGGCTGAGTTGTGGTGTCAGACCTGGTCCTGGACCCTGGCCTAGGCCAAAGCCAAGGCCATAACATTGGGACCCGGCCTCTGGGTTGGACGCAAGTGTTGGGATATAGCCTTTGGGCTGAGCTGTAACATTGGGCTGGGTCTGGGCACTTTTGAATGCCCATCCCTAGTATATGATGACTTTATGTTGCCCAAAAGGATAGCTAAGGCAATGGATAAAGCCTTAACAATGCTTGGATGCATAGGAAAAGAAAAAGCCAGCAGGAAAGGGGAGGTAAAATGTCCTCTGTATATGTGATTGAGACCTCATTTGGAGTACTGTTTACTATTCTGGGAAGCACACCTTCAAAGTGAATAGAATCTGTACAGAAGGCAGCTACTGAAATGGTCAACAGTATTAATAATTATGCATATGGGAAAAGACTTAAACATGTATACTTTGGTGGAAGGGAGGGAAAGGGGAGATATGTTAGAGGCATTTAAATTCCTCCAAGGAATATATCCACAGGTGGTAGTCTTCTTTCAATGGAAAGGAGGTAAACTCTGGAGTAATGTAAGGAAATATTTCTTGACAGAAAGGGTTGTGGATGCACAGAACAGCCTCTCTGTGGAGGTGATGGAAACACAGACAGTATCTGAATTCAACAGAGCATGGGACAAGCTGAGAGAGAGGAAAAGGCTATAAATCTGAGCAGAAGGGTTCCAATACTTTGTTTTGCTGACTCCAATGACTAAGGATTGTATAACTTCACCTGCTGCTTTGATTCTTGTTTTGTTTTCATACTTAAAACAAATGTTTGAACTAGAATAAAATAATGAGCAGAAGATGTGGCAGACTGGATGGGTCATATAGTCTGTGTCTGCCATCACATTCTATGTTTCTGTGTCAGGCAACATGCTCTTTATGTTGACCAAGCTGAGTGCCATCCACAAAGGCCATGGGGACTGGAAGACTGGATGTTTTGGTAACAGCCATGCTGATCTTGCTGGTTGTTGGATTATAGTGAGACCCCATAGCTGGACGTGGGAGGAGAATTAAGCTGGATGTGAAATAATTATTCAGCTACCCAGGAGGAAGGAGTACAATGGAGGGTGATGACAAAAACTGTCTTGGATAAGGAGTGATATTCCACAGATGGTCATCTACTCTGGCTGGCAGCTGAGACATATCTTGGAAGTGTGGACAGGAAATATTATGCCATCATCTACTATGCTGCTATTTTTGAAAACCGTGCAGGAACTAGAAAAGAGTGACTCTAGCAGGACTACCATAGTTGTGCAGTCTACAGCAATGGTTCTCTATCCAGTTCTCAGGACACACCAACCTGGTCTTAGGATACCCATAATGAATATGGATGAAATAAATTTGCATGCATTGCTCCCATTGTATATAAATCTATTTCATGCATATTCATTGTGGATATCCTGAAACCTGACTGACTGGATGTGTCCTGAAGACTGGTTTGATAACCACTGGTATACAAAATGGTCCTTTAAAAAAATTCCCTCTGAAAATGCACTTGAGCTTCTAAAGTCTGAAATGCACTTGAACTTCTAAAGATTTGGACTAAAAGTGTTTGAAACCCATGTCAAACTTGTGATGTGAGGTTATGAGAATTACACTGTAGCTTAAATTAATGTAATCCTTTGTTCGGGGGTTTATGGTTTCCCCTAGGGCCATAAAAGTGTTTTTTAGTCAGGACTATACTTTGCATCAAATTCCCTCTCTCTGTGGATCCCAGAGGAGAAGGGAGTGCTTGCTGTCAGGGGGAAGGAAATCTTCTGGCTAGATGACAGTGTGTTTCTCCTTAAGTGTGAATATCCCTCTGGTGCTATTTTCTCCTCAGCGACAAACAGGCTGGACACAGACTGGGTGTTCAACTAAAATTTACTAACATCAATCATAGTCCAGTATGCTTTCAACAACTGAAACTGCACATCTCTCTGCTGGGAATGCTCGTGTCCATCTCTCTAATTCCTTGGGGTGTTTGCCACCTTTTCCTCATCAATATACAAAGAACCCCAGGTGTAGTGGAATCTTATTGGGGAACCCCAAAAGCTCACAAAAATCTATGTTAGGCCCGTAACCTGTGTCCTGGTCCCTTTGGGATGGAGATCAGTTGGGAGTCTCCAGATCTCGTTGTTTTCTCCTGCACTTTTCTTTCACATTTCCAAGACTTCTCTGGGGGGGAGGAGTCTTGAACAACATTCTCTTACTCCTGACTGCACTCTGTGAGGACAGATGGCGAAAGCAAATTTTCACACTAACCAAAAGGGGAAAAATCCAAATTGTTCTAAGTCCAAAAAAATCCCACACTGGGTAATGCTGTCACTGGTCTTACTTTCTGTAATGAGTGGAAGGATAGCTCACAGTTCTCCATCCCCTGCTGTCTGGATTGGGACTTGTCCCTCTTCAAAGGGTAAAGGGTGTTGCCCCCAATGAGAAAACTAATCAAAAACATGATCAAAATTCCCAAAAATCTCTCTTTCTCTTCCAAAAATAAAGAAGACTCTCTCATACATGGAATGTACTGAAAAGGGATCTCCTTGAATGCAGGAAAAACACCAAGCTGGGTTAGTGGGCCCAACTTAGCAAGGGGCAGGAAAAATAGCTTCTTACTCTTCAAGAGCCACTCAAAATGACCACACTCTCTCTATTCCACTAACTCCTCTTAGTGCCCTAGGGATAGCCAATCACAGCCAACCTCATAAAAGAGACAGAAATGGAATTGAAAATCCTACTAAGTTATTACTAATGGGCAGGAATCTAGGGCCATCTAGTAGTGGACCAAGAAGTCTGCCACATTAAGTTTCATTTTATTTACGCTTTGACACATATAAACTGATAGGTGCATTCTGTGCTTATACTAAGACTCTAAATATTGTGGTCTCGTCCAATGAATGACAGACTCCGTCCATCAATTTTTCTTCAATATTCAGTCTCTGGATCTAAGGATTTTTGTTGAAGCAGCTGAAAATGCTTTCTAATATATCTGATAGTTGGAACATCAATTATTTCCTGCAGTCTTTCTGTTTTGATTAGTCATTCCACTCGGTGCACAGGTTTTCCCCAATTGAGTTGCTTTCTGAATATATAGATTTGATGGTAATAATCAAAACAATTAAGTATTCTTCAGAAGATATACATTCTTTCTATTTTGTAGAGCTTTTTTTATTTTACTAAGACTTTTCTTCCATTTTGTGTCTGTGTGAAAAAAGCTTAGTAAATTGGGCCTGTTCAGAGGTTCTTGCTGCTTTTATTAGCCATTTACATTTAGGTCATACTGACACTTGGAACCATTCTAGTGTAGATCTGTCATTTTCCTACTAAGCCTATAATTTAAAGTTCTTTTTCTCGCTATTTTTTTGTCTCTGGCAAATTATTGCAAAAAATTATTATTGAAAAAAAAATTAGCATGAAATGATATTGGTAAGGCTGACCTGATGGCACAGTGTGCTCTGACATGTAGAAAAACTATTTTAAATGCCTGGGTTAGGTATTCCGCTCCCTGAAGTCAACAATTTACAGTCCCTTTGGGGAGAGAATTAAAGTCATCACACAATGCCACTTAGTAGCCAGATTTAAAATATAATAATTTCAGGGTTACTGAAGGAGCCCTGTTACATGACCGTTGGCTGAGGACTATGCTGAAATATTTGAGCTAAGTGAATTGGGAAGGGATTAAAAATAGGGAAAACATATGTTTAGTTGTGGAAGCATAGCTCAGTGGTTAATAGTGGGCTCTGAACTAGAGAAGCCAGGGTTCAAATCCTATTGCTGCTCCTTTGGACCTTGGGCAAGTCACTTTACCCTCCATTGCCTGAGGTACAGACTCAGGAATGAGTTTTCAAATAGTTACGCAAGTACAAATTTGCACACACATGCATGAGTAGCTTGTAGTCACTATTTTATAACATTGAAAGTAGGCACACACTTTACATTTCTTGGGCACACTTATGCGCATAAAGGGGTGATCTTGGAGTGCTGTGGAGTGGGGCCAACAGTTACACATGTAAGTTGCTATTTTACAAGACGCTTACCCTTGTAAATTTGGCAGTTTACTCGCGTAATTTTACACCTGCTAAATATCTTGTGTAATTGCTATCAGACTTATTTATTGTGTACTATTGGCTAGGTGGGAGGTTTGGGTGAACCGGGGAGGATTTTAGGCTGAAGAAAGGAGACGTCTCGATGACCTGCAGGACTGGGTGAATTGGTGAAGGAGTCAGGAAACTGGTAACTTCAATTACATGCACATTTTTTAAAATATACAAACTTCTGCGCGTACATCAGATTTTATGTGAGCAAGTCCTACCTTTTTGTTCATGCATAACATAAGCTCACATATATATTTTTAAATTGGTCAGAAAAGTACGCCCATTCAGTACATTGAAATTCTCACTTTCAATGCATTGCATGATTTTGTGCATAAGCATTCGTATGCGTATATGCTGGGGTAATAACTTATCCACGTGTGTTATAAAATTATATTGTAGATATGCACGTATATGCAGGTGCCCAGAGTTTATCATCTTAGATTGCAAACCCTTCTGGGAATTGGGAAATACCTACAGTACCTGCATGTAATCCACTTTGAGTGTGCTGAAAGGTGGAATATGAATAAAGATTTATGAGGTTGGTTCTGACTGAGAAGGAAGCCCAAAGGAGCAGATGGAAACTGCCAATTCAGAAAAAAATGGTGAAAGAGGTAATGATTCTCTGTCACTTAATAAAAGAAACATGCTTAGTTGTTTACTTGCATATTTTAGCTATAATGGTGTTTTCTTCAGTTGTGGCAATCTTCAGACTAATTGCCCAAATGCAGCAATATTTTCACCTTCCTAATTTTTTTCTAGTTTTTATAACTCTTCTACCTTATTAGGTGGCATATCTGGTTGCATTGATACTCTCACTCTATTAGAAGTGATATATAAAACCTTTTAGTTAATAAATAATACTCTGGTTGGCCCCTGTGTGCTGGAAGGACATCTCATTCAAGACTGTTTTGGTTTTGGTTTTTTTTAATGGAACTTGGACATGTCCCTTTGGTCATGTGCATGAACCCCACTGGCCCACTTGGGCAGAATATTCTAACTCAGATTTTCTGAATTGTAGCACACAGTGTTGCACTCATGAAATGGTGCTAGTTCAATTTCCTATTTCTTTTTTTAATTGGATTAGATCATATGTGTGGTTGTTTTTTTAGTCCTGAAGGTTTTTCCAAGTGCACTCTTCAAAGAATTGAACAGACATTGGTATTCACTTTAATCTGTTTGTATTATTCTCTAGACCTGGTAAGGTTAAATCATTCTGCAGCTCTGGGTGTTTATCTGAGATTTTTGGTCCTCTGTCGGCTTAGGGCATGCAGAGTTCTTGTTCTGGTCCATTTATTTTTAATTTTGTTGAACTTGCTTCTATTTTTTATGTGGCAGTTTAGCAACCACTTATAAAAGGAAGGGATCATAAACACTTCTTTTTCTTTTCTTTTGCCTCCACTGATGGGGTTTGTTACTCAGAGTGCTACATGAAGTCATAACCTATTTTCCAAACATGAATCCTCTGAGCTATTAGCACTCTACCCTGCACATACAAGGGAAAACAGCTTTCCTGTTATCACCATTCTTATTCTTTGGGATCAGGTTCAAGGTCCCACTGGTTCCACCATCTGTAAGGGTTCATTACTCACTGCTACACTTCACACTCAGTTTATTTTCTAGTTGGGGATCACTTTACCCTTACACATGTCACAAGGAGTGTTGCTTTTTTCAGGATGAAGGAGGTACTGTGGTTTCTAAAGTATGTTAATACATGTTAAATGCCTTTGTAGGAAGTTAATGTTATGGTTAATGGTGTTTGGGTGGATCCTTGGACACTGTGGCAGCTGACCACACCCATGGGGGGCAGTCCCGTGAGGGACCACAGTGTCAGGCTAAATTCCGGACAGACAAACACAGATTTGAATCTTTTATTAAACAGTTTATGGAACCAGCAAAGGTGGCAGTCGTGAGTAGTAGTTGTAGAGCCCAGCTGGGTGCGTCTCTCACAGAACACTGGAACAGAGGATCCTCTATAGAGCAGTGCTGTAGTGGAAAGATACTGAGAGTTATGAGCATACAATAAGATTAGCATTCAGAGTCCCAAGTAGAAATAGGAGAGCTCTGAGACAGGGAGAGTAGGCCCTCGAGGAGCAAGTAACTGATTCCCTTAGAGCAGAGAGACTCAGTAGCATTGTACTCACTAGCAGTAGCAGAGATTCCACTAGATGAGTGTTGCAACCATCCCTTCCCGACAGCTTCACTCCGCCTACCTTTCTTTCTTTGCACCTCCTCTTGCAATGGATGGACGCCTGATTGCCGCGACGTCTGCCTGCCGTCCTCTCCGACGTCCCCGGACCGGCTTGGGCGCTGCCTCCCGCCATGCTCTGCTGGTACCTTAGGGTGCGCGCGCCGTGTGGCCCTCACTCTTATTTCCTACTTGGCGCAAACCTCAGGGTCCCCCTGTGATGACGTCACGCTGCCTGGATATTTAAAGCCTATGATGTTTGCTGGCCTTTGAGTTAGCAAGGGGTATCTTACGGATGGGATTCGCTCTCCGTACCCAGCTACTCTGCCTCTCCAATCTTCCATTGGACTCTTAACGCTAACGGGGTACCCGCTCCTCGGGGGCCTCACTTGCTTTTCAGGTCGCTATCAGGAAACCGGTACTCGCTCCTCGAGGGCTCATGTTCCCTGACTCACTGCCTGCTCCTGCGTTCTCTTCTGCCTGGAAGTATTCGCTAACTTCAACACCAGTGAGTACTACCATCTTCACCTCAGAGCTGTTCCCTGGAACCAGGTACTCGATCCTCGAGGGCCTGCCTCCGTTCCAGCCCTAGTGCCATCTCCTATGTGGAACCGCTGTGTGAGTACATTACCTTCAAGCCTCTCAGCTCTCAGGGATCAGGTACTCGCTCCTCAAGGACCTGCTCTCCCTATCCTGGGGTTCTCCATACTGGGGCTTTGTGCATATTCCACTGTACTCATTATTTTCAGTTCTTTCCACTTCAGCACTGCTACCGGAGGAGTCACTGTTCCAGCACCTGAGGGACACTAGCCCAGCCGGGCTACTCCTGCTGCTCACTACTGTCACCTGTGGTGGCTTCATCACATCGTCTAATAAAAGATCAATCTCTGTGTTTGTGTGTCCTAAGCTGAGCCTGACCTGTGGCCCCTCAAGGGACTTCCCCCCATGGGTGTGGTCAGCTGCCACAGTTTCCAAGGGTCCATCCAAACCTCACTAAATATAACAACGAGAGGTCTGGCACCGGAGCAGAGAGCAGGCCCTCGAGGAGCGAGTACCTGATTCTGGCGAAGCAGTGCTGTGGAGAGAGATGTTTTCTGTACTCACTGATGGTGACTGTAAGTTAATTCTTCCAAGTAGAAGGGTAAAGGTAGCAGGCAGCGACACAGGGAACATGGGCCCTCGAGGAGCGAGTACCAGTTTCCTGATAGCACCTGAAAGAAGCAGAGAGGCCCCCGAGGAGTGGGTACCCCGTTAAAAGCCCCGAATGTTAGTAAGAGTTCCAGATAGAGCTGGAGTGGCAGAATAGCTTAGGAACGGAGAGCAAATCCCATCCGTATGAATCCTGTTGGTAACTCAACGAGCTAGCAAATACTGTAGGTAGATACACCCTGAAGTCGTGAGGTCAGAACAGGGGGACACCCCTGAGATTCGCGCCAATATGAAGTTAAAGATGAGGGTGGCGTGTGCACGTGCACCCTAGAGGTACCTTGAAGGAGAATGGCGGGAGGCAGCACCAAAGCCGGTCCGGGGATGCCGGAGAGAATGGAAAGCAGACGCTGTGGCGACCATCAGTCCAAGGTGAGCGGGAGGAACCGCAAGTTGAGAGAGGTAGGCATGGCAAAGCCATCGAAGACTGACGGACGCAACAGTTACTAAAAACCAGTTCCTTCCTCCACGAGCTTATGTGTTCGAGCCTTACAACGTGGACTGAGCTGTGTCTGGATGTGAGTGGATGTGTTTTGGACCTGTGAAAAAGGGGTTTTCAACCCTGCAGAGAATGAAAGCCACCACAACCAAGGTGAAAGAATATAAAAATATGTCAAGACCCCTGTGTTCTCTCCTATGAATGACAATTCTTCTGCAAGAACCAGCATCCAGCACTCAGTGTTAAAAAGTTAAGAAAAGGGCTGTACTGTTTAATCTCCCCAGAGATTAGTATACATAGCCAGTAGAGGAGGAAGCCAAAAGATTAATGGGAGACCATTTAAGGAAGAAAAGGCACAATTTTTCTGGCTCTGTGTATGAGAATCAGGGACTGCCAGGAGTTGGAGCCAGGAGCCAGGAAGAGGAGAGTATCTGGCAGTTCTGCAATCAGTTCTTCTCCTGAAGAACTAATTATCAAGGGGAGAGACAGGTCTGCACTCTAAAGAAATAGAGACAGACAGCTGTTCTTTTTTCATAGCTGAACTACTGTTATGATATCAAGGTGTTTGGTGGATTCTCATGGGCAACAGTGATGATATCTCCTACGGGGAGGAGCCCCGTAGGGAACTGAAGCACCGGGCTAGACTCAGATACACAAACACAGAGAATATATCTTTTATTATACAGCTAGTGTGGTCCATCAGAGGTGGCAGTAGAGAGTAGATTAGATAGCAACAGTCTGTGATCCTTGGCGTAGGAGACCCGAACCACAACGGTGGTGTAAGGCCCCGATGCAGATGTCCAGTAAGGTACTGCAGGAAAGACAGACTGGCAGATGTTATAACACACTCCCTGATAGCTGAGTAGATAGAGTTCCCAATGAGCAGTAGAGAGAGGATAGGTATTAACATTCTGTAATCCTCGGCAGAGGAGACCCGTTCCACAATGGTGGTGTAGGGCCCGATGCAGATGGACAGCAAGGAGCTGTAGATGGACAGACCGGGAGAAGTTGTACTCACTCTCTGTAGCTGATAGGTAGTGTTCCAGCAGTTTGAAGAATTGGTAGCAGGCACCAGGATAGATACACAGGCCCTCGAGGAGCGAGTACCTGTATTTAGGTTAGGCACCTGGAAATAAACAAAGGGCCCCTGAGGAGTGGGTACCCAGGTTAGTAGAATCCCGGAGGGTGAAGGTGCTTACAGCAGAGTAGAAGCGGCAGAGCAGCTTCAGACTGGAGCAAATCCAATCTGTTGCTAACTCGACAAGAGTCTGCAAATGGGCAACCTTTTGAATACGGAAGCAGTGATGTCACTCGAGGGGGACGCCCCTGAGGTTCGCACCAACACTGCTACAAGATGTGAGGCGTGGGTGCGTGCGCGCCCTAGGAAGCCTCAAGTCAAGCTGCTCCAGGGAAGCCGGAGGGTGCGACAAGGAAATGCTACGGACGCCATTCTCCTGAGGCTGGTGGAGAAGGCTGAAATAGAGGTGAGGCATATCGGGTGAAGCCATCTGAGACCGATGGATGCAACAGTACCCCCCTTCAAAGGGCCTTTTCCAGACCCCTTACCTGGTCTTGGTTTCTGAGGATGTGAACAATGATACTGGTTCAGCATCTCTTTGTCCAAAATGTTAGGCATTGGTTCCGACGAGTTATTTTCTGTTCCAAAGCCCTCCCATAACAGGAGGTATTCCCATTCTGCCTCTCTTCCGTACATCAAGTATAGCATCTACTTTGTACTCGAGGTCCTCTTCTGTGTCAACAGGAGGGGGATCTGGTGTCTTGGTGCTGAATTTGTTGAGTAAGAGCAGTTTCAGTAATGAGACTTGAAAAGCTTTATGGATCTTCATTACTGGAGGAAGTTTGAGACTGTAGGAGAGATTGTCCAGACGTCGGAGGATAGGGAATTGTCTGACATAGCGTGGAGCAAAGAGAGCGGATGGCAACTTCAATCTAAGATGCTTCATAGACAACTAGACCTTATCACACAATAAGATTAGCATTCAGAGTCCCAAGTAGAAATAGGAGAGCTCCGAGATAGGGAGAGCAGGCCCTCGGGGAGCGAGTACCTGATCCCTTAGAGCAGAGAGACTCGGTAGCATTGTACTCACTAGGGATTGCCTATTCCATTACCTATTCCACTTTATTCTGGCGACCCTCACTTGTGCCAGGGATTCCTTGACCAATGCAGCATGCACTTCCATCTTCCAGCCTCCCTTTCTGGATGACCTTACAAAAATTACATATATCCTGTTTCTGTTAGAGGGTAAGGCTCTGGCCTGGGCTTCTCCCTTCTGGCGACAGTCAGACCCAGTCCTGTAAAACCTTCCTAAATTCTTGGAGCTGTTCCAAACATTATTTGATGAACCAGGAAAGCAAGTAGTCACTGGTTCCAATCTTCTACAACTTTGACAAGGAGGTTGGCCACTGGCTGATTACACCATTGGATTTAGAACACTTGCATCAGAACTCCATTGGGAGGAGAGCTGTCTACGGTCCATATTTTTGGAGGGTTTATCACCCAGAATTAAGGATGAAATGGCAGCTCACGAGTTACCTCGCTCTTTGGACTCTATTATTGAATTAGTAACCAGGATCGACCGCCACAGGAAAGAACTCGTGAGGGATCGAGCACGAGAAGGCGCATGGCGGGTACTACTCCTTCTCGTCCCTTTTCTTCCATCTCTCGAACTGCATCCACTACAGAGGGGACTGTCAAAGAACCGATGCAGTTAGGTCGTGGTCCTCTCTCTCCTGAGGAACAGCAAAGATGCCATAAGGCAGGCCTCTGTCTATATTGTGGAGGATCAGGCCATCTTATTGCTCATTGCCCAACATGTCCAGGAAACTTCCAAGCCTAGGCTCCATCGGGGGAGTAACCTTAGGCATAACTTCTCTGGCTCTCCCACTAACTCTGCATGTCACCCTGTTTCTCGGAGATCACCAGTAGATTCTGGGGCCAGAGGAAATTTCATCCTGCAAGATGTGGTGGAACAACTGCACATTCCTACTCGTCTGTGTCCAAAGCCGTTAATTATATCTTCCATCCATGGAGATCCCCTGCTGGGGAGAATAATTCATCTCACGGTTCCGATTGAGTGCCACATTCCACCGAATCACACTGAATGTATCACCTTCTATGTCATCCAGAAAGCCATTCATCCAATAGTTCTTGGTATTCCGTGGTTGCAACGTCACAATCCACAGTTCGACTGGACATCTTTAAAACTTATCCACTGGGGTCCAGCATGCCATAAGATCTGCATTAAAGGATCAAACCCCTCCTGTAATTTCATCTGCACCTCCCTTCTTCAGGAATTGCCTTCACAGTACAGTCAATTTGCGGATGTCTTCTCCAAAAAAGCTGCGGACACTTTGCCTCCACACCGAGAGTGGCAGACCTGGAGGAGCTGAGGCAGACAGAGAGGAATATAGATGAGACCTTCAGGGACATAGTAGCCAAGTCCTAATTTCAGGCTGGCAGCCCTGGTGCTGCCTTGGAGGAAGAAGGTCTCATGATTGGAGAGCATCAACCTGGTGTAGCAGGAAAGGATCCTGTAGCAAGGACCTGCTCTCCAGGTGATGCATTGTCCTTTCGTACTGAGGATATCTCCCCAAGGCCTACTGCCCAGGAGGGAAGGGTTAGGTCGGCCGTCATAGTTGGTGATTCGATTATTAGGAATGTAGATAGCTGGGTGGCTGGTGGGCGTGAGGATCGCCTGGTAACATGCCTACCTGGTGCGAAGGTGGCGGACCTCACGCATCACCTAGATAGGATTTTAGACAGTGCTGGGGAGGAGCCGGCTGTCGTGGTACATGTGGGCACCAACGACATAGGAAAATGTGGGAGGGAGGTTCTGGAAGCCAAATTTAGACTCTTAGATAGAAAACTTTAATCCAGAACCTCCAGGGTAGCATTCTCTGAAATACTCCCTGTTCCACGCGCAGGTCACCAGAGGCAGGCAGAGCTCCGGAGTCTCAATGCGTGGATGAGACGAAGGTGCAAGGAAGAGGGATTCAGTTTTGTTAGGAACTGGGGAACCTTTTGGGGAAGGGGAGTCTCTTCCGAAGGCGCTAACCTTTAAAAAGGAGATAGAGCAGCTTTTAAACTAGAACAAAGGGGAAAGTCGACAGTCGCTCAGCAGCGCATGGTTCAGAGAGAGGTATCTTCAAAGGATACTAATGATGCATTAGAATTAGGGAATCCCGACAGTGAGGTTCCAATAATAAAAGTAGTCCAAGTGCCTGTAACTAAAAACTCACCTGAGCTAAAAAATTCTAACTTATCCCTGTCAATTAAAAAGCCAAATGAAAATACAAACAAAAGACAAACTTTGAAATGTTTGTATGCTAATGCCAGAAGTCTAAGAAGTAAGATGGGAGAATTAGAATGTATAGCAGTGAATGATGACATAGACTTAATTGGCATCTCAGAGACATGGTGGAAGGAGGACAACCAATGGGACAGTGCTATAATGGGGTACAAATTATATCGCAATGACAGAGAGGAGCACCCGGGAGGCGGTGTGGCGCTTTATGTCTGGGATGGCATAGAGCCCAACAGGATAAACATTCTGCATGAGACTAAATGCACAATTGAATCTTTATGGGTAGAAATCCCTTGTGTGTTGGGGAAGACTATAGTGATAAGAGTATACTACCATCCACCTGGTCAAGATGGTGAGACTGACAGTGAAATGCTAAGAGAAATTAGGGAAGCTAACCAAATTGGTAGTTCCTGGATGGAATAAATGATAGCTTTATGGAGAAATTAGTTCAGGAACCAATGAGAGAGGGAGCAATTTTAGACCTAATTCTGAGTGGAGTACAGGATTTGGTGAGAGAGGTAACGGTGGTGGGGCCACTTGGCAATAGTGATCATAATATGATCAAATTTGAATTAATGACTGGAAGGGGGACAATAACCAAATCCACGGCTCTCGTGCTAAACTTTCAAAAGGGAAACTTTGATAAAATGAGAAAAATAGTTAGAAAAAAACTGAAAGGAGCAGCTATAAAAGTAAAATGTATGCAAGAGGCGTGGTCATTGTTAAAAAATACCATCCTAGAAGCACAATCCAGATGTATTCCACACATTAACAGCCCGATACTGTAAAACTGCGGGAGAGCGGACGAACGCCCGCTCTCCCGGCGCACGCACCGGCCCTTCGCCGGTGCGAGCTATCCAGTATGCTCCAGCATGCAAATTAGGCGACGCGGTGCAAACGAGGGAAAGGAGGCGCTAGGGACACTAGCGCGTCCCTAGCGCCTCCTTTTGGCCTGGAGCGGCGGCTGTCAGTGGGTTTGACAGCCGACGCTCAATTTTGCCGGTGTCGGTTCTCGAGCCCGCTGACAGCCATGGGCTCGGAAACCGGACGCCGGCAAAATTGAGCGTCCGGTTTTCGGCCCGACAGCCGCGGGCCGAATTCAAATTTTATTTTTTTACTTTTTTTTACTTTTGGGGACCTCCGACTTAATATCGCTATGATATTAAGTTGGAGGGTGCACAGAAAAACAGTTTTTACTGCTTTTCTGTGCACTTTCCTGGCGCCGGAAGAAATTAGCGCCGACCTTTGGGTCGGCGCTAATTTGTTAGAGTAAAATGTGCGGCTTGGCTGCACATTTTACTTACTGGATCCCGCGCGCATACCTAATGGGGCCATCAACATGCATTTGCATGTTGAGGGCGCTATTAGGTGCCGTGGGTGGGCCGCGTGTTTTCCTCCCCTTACTGAATAAGGGGTAAGGGAAAACACGCGTCCAGAGCAGGCTGACAGTGCGCTCCGACGGAGCACACTTTACTGTATCGACCTGTTTGAAAGGTGGAATGCAGGCAAAACGATTACCGGCATGGTTAAAAGGGGAGGTGAAAGAAGCTATTTTAGCCAAAAGATCTTCATTCAAAAATTGGAAGAAGGATCCAACAGAAGAAAATAGGATAATTCATAAACGTTGGCAAGTTAAATGTAAGACATTGATAAGACAGGCTAAGAGAGAATTTGAAAAGAAGTTGGCCGTAGAGGCAAAAACTCACAGTAAAAACTTTTTAAAATATATCCGAAGCAGAAAGGCTGTGAGGGAGTCAGTTGGACCGTTAGATGATCGAGGGGTTAAAGGGGCACTTAGAGAAGATAAAGCCATCGCAGAAAGATTAAATGATTTATTTTCTTCGGTGTTTACTGAAGAGGATGTTGGGGAGGTACCCATACTGGAGAAGGTTTTCATGCGTAATGATTCAGATGGACTAAACCAAATCACTGTGAACCTAGAAAATTTGGTAGACCTGATTATTAAACTGAAGAGTAGTAAATCACCTGGACCAGATGGTATACACCCCAGACTTCTGAAGGAACTAAAAAATGAAATTTCAGACCTATTAGTAAAAATCATCCATTGTACCTGAAGACTGGAGGATAGCTAATGTAACCCCCATATTTAAAAAGGGCTCCAGGGGAGATCCGGGAAATTACAGACCGGTTAGCCTGACTTCAGTGCCAGGAAAAATAGTGGAAAGTGTTCTAAATATCCAAATCACAGAGCATATAGAAAGACATGGTTTTACCTTTTCCTCTTTTCCACCACTCAACCAATGGATTCTATTAGGGATGTGCATCCGTTTTCTCCGAATTTGTAATCCGCAACTTATTTTTTCCTATCTGTTAAATACGTGGGGAGGCAAAACGCATCGCGACTCCCCACGTATTTAACATATTTCTGTTTTATTCAGCGCGCAGCGAGGCGCGTGCTTTTCTTCACCGCCATTAGCTGCGTGCTAGTACCCAGGATTACCACAAAATGGTGGCGCCCCTGCGGTAACCATGCCGACCTGTCTGACCCTTTCCTGTGAGTCGCAGTGACTCACAGGAAAGGGTCGGACAGGTCGGCATGGATACTGGAACGCAGCGTATCTGCGCTGACATTTTCTGAGCAGCACTGAATGCAGCCAATCGCGCTGTCATTCAGTGCTCTCTGTGGATTTTAGTGACGAGCCAGCAGTATATAAATAGCAGCACGAGGAGGCACGCAGTTATTTCCAGCGGATGCTGTGGGGAGGTGGGCTGGGTAGAAGAGGCAGGGAGCAGGCAGGCAGAACTTAAAGAGAAGAGATAGGCTAGCAAAGGAAAAATATTCCTTGTCTTGCTGTAGTGCCAGGGGTCCGCTACAGTCACTACTATTCCTGTTTCTTTCAAGCAGTTTATTTTGGTCAGACTCATCTCTGACTGAGAAGAGAAGCTGACTGTGCTAGGACAGCTAGCACTGACCACCATTTACCATTTAGGGTGTTGGGCTGGCTTGGAGAGAGATATTATTTTCAATGTCATCCATTTTTCTGGAGTGACAAAAATTCCTGCTTTATTAAATTCCAATTACTTAGTCTGTCAGTGCACTGGGCTTCACTGGGAAGTTTAATAGGCTGAGTCTGTGCAGTCAAGTGCCCGGGGAGTAGTCTGCCTCTTTTGTGCTTACAAGCAAGCAGGTTCTGTGTGCACGCCACACACATTAGTGCACAGCCAGGCAGCGTGAGAGTGGGCAGTGGGCATTTTAAACAGACTGAAAATTGGTTTTGAGTGGGTCTATGCAGTCAAGTGCCCGGGGAGTAGTCTGCCTTTTTTGTGCTTACAAGCAAGCAGGTTCTGTGTGCACGCCACACACATTAGTGCACAGCCAGGCAGCGTGAGAGTGAGCAGTGGGCATTTTAAACAGACTGAACATTGTCATTGAGTGGGTCTGTGCAGACAAGTGCCCGGGGAGTAGTCTGCCTCTTTTGTGCTTACAAGCAAGCAGGTTCTGTGTGCACACCACACATATTAGTGCACAGCCAGGCAGAGAGACAGTGGGCAGTGGGCATTTTTTACAGACTGAACATTATTATTGTGGGACAGTAGGCAGTGTTACCACTCAGTGACATAAAATCCATAATGTCAGGGAAAGAGAGATGCAATCAACTTATTGGGACTGGCAGAGGAGGCACCCCAAAAGACACTAGTGCAACACCACCAGTACAGCTAAAAAGGAAACTGTCGCAATCTAAACTCTTTGTAGGGGATGGCAGTTCCATGCCAAAAAAATCGAAATCTGACCATGATACATCACCATCGCCACCACTTGTTTCTGGCCCTGTAATTTTTGAGGAGAGGGAAGGGGAGGTAGAGTCATGCCAGACAAAATGTAGACACACAAAAGCAGCAGGGGGAAAGAAATCTCGACTAACACTTAGCGTTCACAAGGTAGCGCAGTCACTGTTAGCTTCTGATTCAGATGAATAATCTTCTTGGGTGGGATTCTCATCAGAAACGGAAGAAGTAATAGCTGACGAATCTTCGGTAGAATCAGTTAGTCCTGTCTTAGCCTCCAGAAATGTGCAGCAGGGGAGAGATGACAGTGATATCGAGGAGGAGGAAGAGCAGTCAGTACAGGCAAAGAGGGTGACTGGTGCCCCCTCTGGCATTGCTTCTCAGGGTGCACCCACTACCTCAACTCCAGTGCCAGCATCCACCCCCAAGGTGTTAGAGAGGGGAGGATCACGAAAGACATCTCCGATCTGGAAACACTTTAAAGTGACGGAAGACCCGCGTTATGCTCGGTGTATTTACTGTGCCAGGGATATTAGCAGAGGCAAGCAAATGGGACATCTATCTAATTTTGGCATGAACCACCATATGAAGAGGCAACACCCAACAAGATTACTGCCATCTGGGGATGGTGGCAGTTCCAGTCGGGGGATCCCTTCCAACCAGTGTGCAGTGGTAGGAAAGCAGCAGAGTTTGCCCACGCCCTCATACCCTTCTAGCAGTCAGGTGGCAGGCCAGCAACCCCCTGACATGTGGCAGAAGCAACAAACCACCATGGAGGAAATGGGGTGGAGTGCGGTAATGCTATCCTGGGGTAGGAGGCAGGCAGACTCAAAAGTTGTAACCAGGAGCATTGGGGAAATGATTGCCCTTGATGACCAGCCCTTGCAGCTAGTGCAGAATGTGGGTTTCAAGCGTTTTTTGAAGGTCGTACTTCCAAATTACAAAATCCCGTGCAGAACCACATTTAGTAGAAAGGTCATTCCCAGCCTGTACAAGCAGTGTCGCAGTCGCTTGCAAGCACTGCTAGCTAAGGCAGACGGAAGAGTGCATTTCACCTGCGATATCTGGACCGCCATGAATGCTGCACACTCTTACCTGTCTCTGACAGCACACTGGTGGGACATGGCAGAGGCAGGGGCAGCCAGCAGCTCTATTACTGAAGAAGTATCAGGGTAGAGGTGGGCTTTACTGCACACCCACCTGACGAAACAGGCCCATACCACAGCCAATATTCTAGCATGCATCAGAAAGATGCTGGAGGGCTGGCAACTACACCAGCGAGACAGGAAAATGCAGGCAGGGTTCTTTGTCACAGACAATGGTGCAAACATGGTTAAGGCAATAAGCGATGGGCGGTTTAAGAACATCCAATGTTTTGCACACACTCTGCACCTGGTAGTGAAGTCAGCTCTGGGCTTGGAGTCCAATGACAAGGAGAATGAATACCTGCATATGTTAATACAGAAGTGCAGGAACATAGCAGCACACTTCCACAGAAGTGTCAAGGCGGGGCAGGTTCTCCGACAAAAGCAGACTGATTTGGATATGCCTCACAAGCGTCTCATTCAAGACATTGCCACCCGGTGGAATTCCACCTTTATGATGCTGGAGAGATTACTGGAGCTGCAGTCACCCCTTCATGAACTTTCTGGTACAATAGACATAGGTGTGCAGAATCCCCTAGGGCATCATGATTGGTTAGTCATGAGTCAGCTGATAAAAATCTTGCAGCCCTTCAAGGATGTCACGGAGGAGCTGAGTTCCAGAAGTGCCACCTTTGCTGACATCATCCCTATAGTTAAATTCCTGGATGAACATTTGGAGGCCTTTAAACGGGAAGAGGGAATGACTGCTGAGGTGCTGCAGTGTGTGGACGTTTTGCAGCAGCAGGTGAAAGACAGATTAAGGCCTTTAACAGACGACCGCACATACATGCTCGCCTCTGTCTGTGATCCCCATGTGAAAGGTAAACTCACCCTACAGACCAATTGTCTGTCATTTGTGAAGGAGCTTCTGTTAGCAAAGGTCCGTGAACAGGAGTGCCATAGGCGGAGACAGATTAGGCTTGAAGCAGAGGTGGAAACAGCAGGCACATCAGAGAGTTCTGCTGCTAGCACCGGCAGGAGCAGCACTGTGTCCTCGACTACTATGCCTGTCTGTCCAGGCCTTGTGTTCCTAGGTGGGATTGATCTCTGTCCTCGACTGCTTTGCCTGTCAGTCCAGGCCTTGTGTCTCTAGGTGGGATTGACCTCTTTCCTCGACTGCTTTGCCTGTCAGTCCACGCCTTGTGTTCCTACAAGTGTTTGACCTCGATTGCTGTGCCTGTTCATCCAGGCCTTATGTCCCTAGGTGGGATTGACCTCTGTCCTCGACTGATTTGCCTGTCTGTCCAGGCCTTGTGTCCCTAGGTGGGATTGACCTCTGTCCTCGACTGCTTTTCCTGTCAGTCCAGGACTTGTGTCCCTAGGTGGGATTGACCTCTGTCCTCGACTGCTTTGCCTGTCAGGGAAGGCCTTGTGTTCCTACAAGTGTTTGACCTCGATTGCTGTGCCTGTTCATCCAGGCCTTATGTCCCTAGGTGGGATTGACCTCTGTCCTTGACTACTTTGCCTGTCAGTCCAGGCCTTGTGTCCCTAGTTGGGATTGACCTCTGTCCTCGACTGCTTTGCCTGTCAGTCCAGGCCTTGTGTCCCTAGGTGGGATTGACCTCTGCCCTCGACTGCTTTGCTTGTCAGTCCAGGCCTTGTGTCCCTAGGTGGGATTGACCTCTGCCCTCGACTGCTTTGCTTGTCAGTCCAGGCCTTGTGTTCCTACAAGTGTTTGACCTCGATTGCTGTGCCTGTTCATCCAGGCCTTATGTCCCTAGGTGGGATTGACCTCTGTCCTCGACTGATTTGCCTGTCTGTCCAGGCCTTGTGTCCCTAGGTGGGATTGACCTCTGTCCTCGACTGCTTTGCCTGTCAGTCCAGGCCTTGTGTTCCTACAAGTGTTTGACCTCGATTTCTGTGCCTGTTCATCCAGGCCTTATGTCCCTAGGTGGGATTGACCTCTGTCCTCGACTGCTTTGCTTGTCAGTCCAGGCCTTGTGTTCCTACAAGTGTTTGTCCTTGATTGCTTTGTTTGTTCATCCAGGCCTTATGTCCCTAGGTGGGATTGACCTCTGTCCTCGACTGCTTTGCCTGTCTGTCCAGGCCTTGTGTCCCTAGGTGGGATTGACCTCTGTCCTCAACTGCTTTGCCTGTCAGTCCAGGCCTTGTGTCCCTAGGTGGGATTGACCTCTGTCCTCGACTGCTTTGCCTGTCTGTCCAGGCCTTACATCCCTGCAAGGGCTTGACCTCTAACGCTGTGCCTATCCATCCACTGTCAAGGCCTTACATCCCTACAAGGGCCTGACCTCTAATGCTGTGCCTGTCCATGCAGGCCTTACTTCCCTACAAGGGCTTGACCTCTAACACTGTGCCTGTCCGTGCAGGCCTTACGTCCCTACCATGGCTCGACCTCTAATGCTGTGCCTGTCTGTCCAGCTTGGAGCTAGGATATAGTTTTCATGACCTTCATAATAACGGCCATTTTCCCAAGATGTTTCTTAGTTGCTACATTAATGTTTCTAGTGCTATAGAAAACTGGTGGTAGTTGTACTCTAGTTCATCCTCTGTGTTCCCATTGTTTACAGAGGCACTGTATGGTACAAAGTCAACATAGGTTGATATTGTAGATTTGGACTTGAGTAGCAGTTTTCTTATTTCTGAGAGCTCTTCAAGTTCCTTTGTCATCAGCTGCACATCCCTAATCTAGCCAGCCCCACCATAAAGAGTATCTTCATCATTTTCTTGAAATTTTTTTCCATACAAATTATGAGCAAATTAACTATATCTCAGGGTCTGCCATATTAAAAGGGCCACAAGGCAATGTAGCATGCTTCTCCCACCTCCCTGCCTAACATCCCTATTGGCCCATGGGGGCAAGTAAAAAAGTCTCTAGTCTCTCACCCACAACCCACCCGGTACATAAATATATAAATATATCCTCACAATTGAGGCTCTCCTTAACAACTAGCCCCACCCCTGGGCTCTAAACCATCCCTACCCAATTTTAAATATTTCAACCTCAGCGATTGTCTCCCATTCCCCAGACCCTCCCAACTTAGCCCATAAACCTAGGGGTCCAAAGAGAGCAGGGGCAATTCATAATTCATAATTAACTATGGAAATAGCCATGACGCAACAACCGACTGGTTAAATAGAACCACTACCTTGGCGAATGAATTAAACCCTATGCAAATGGCCCTCATCAAAGAATCAAAGCAAAATAATCCATGGTATAGTGCACAAATCAAGGAAATAAAACAATGCCTTAGAAAGAAAGAAAAAGAATGGAAAAATAACAAAACCGCTGATAATTTAACAAAGTACAGGAAACAACTTGCATACTACAAAAAAACAATCTTAGACACTAAAAAAAAATACTACAGCTCAAAAATAGAAAAATTCTCAAATAACGCCAGAACCCTATTTAACATAGTAAAGAATCTAACTAGTGACAACACAAACAACTGCCAGACATTACAAGAGAACCAATGCAATGAGGTAGCTCAATTCTTTAAAGAGAAAATTGAGAACCTGAGAAAAAAAATCCCTAACACTACCAAACAAGAGATTAAAATGCCCACTAAAGATGTTAGTAACTGGTCAGAATTTGAAGAAGTATCACAAGACGAAGTCGAGAAAATGATAAATCAAATGAACCCTGCCACCCACGTAACTGACACCATTCCCATTACTGAACTAAAAAACCTCACCAACACAATAGCCCCAACCCTAACTAAAATCATCAATCTCTCACTTGATGAAGGAGTAATGCCCGATACCTTGAAAGGAGCCATTATTAAACCAATAATTAAAAAAAAGAACCTTGACCCACTAGTTCTCAATAACTATAGACCAGTCTCTAACTTACCCTTACTAGCCAAACTAATTGAAAAAACAGTGCAACAACAATTGTCAAACCATATTGAATGTAACAACATATTTTATCCAGCGCAACATGGGTTTTGCAAACACTACAGCACTGAAACTCTACTATTAGCTTTATCAGATAATATCTTAAGAGGATTTGATACTGGAACACACTACATTCTAGTTCTATTAGATCTCTCCGCAGCATTCGACACAGTAAATCACAAAACACTACTCAATAGACTGAAAGAAATAGGTTTCACTAATAAAAAATAAAATGGTTTGAGTCATACCTTAAAAACAGATGTTTCCAAGTACAAATTAAAAATACACTTTCGGACAAAGTCACACTGCTAACTGGCATCCCACAGGGATCGGCCCTGTCAGCAACACTCTTTAACATTTATCTCCTCCCGGTATTTATTTATTTATTTATTTATTTATTTATTTATTTATAACTTTTTTATACCGAGGTTCAGGTAACAGAGTTACTTATCATACCGGTTTACATTCCAACAGGCAAATAAATAATGACAGTAATATGTCTTACAATGAACAAGGATGAGAACAACTTGGAGGAAAACTAGGAAAAAAAAACCCAATGTGTACAGTTAGAAGGAGATGGACTTGAGGGATTTCAAGCTGACTGGGGAGATAAGTTGGCTAATGGAGGGGAGGGGGAGAAAAGTTACTATGGCTGATTAAACATGAACATAGGCCCTGGGAAGGGACAGTCTGTGGAAGCTGTGGAAGAATCTTGAAATTATGGGAAAGCTTGGCCGAACAGCCAAGTCTTGAGTCTTTTTTTGAACGTGATTGGGCAATGTTCCAGCCTGAGCTCAGGTGGAAGTGAATTCCACTGTTTGGGGCCCACGGCGGAGGGAGCTCTTTTTCTTAAAGATGTTTTGATAGGAGGTGCGTGCAGAGTGCCTCTCTGTGCTAATCTTAGCGGACGGAAGGAAGTGTGAAGTTGAAGAGGAATCCTGATGTCCAGTGGAGTGTTGTTGTGAATGGCTTTGTGGACAATTGATAAAAGTTTGTAGAGGATTCTAAATGTCCTGCTAGTAGGTATGTCAAGTCCTGTCAATTCCAAGTCAATTCCAAGTCCTGCTAGTAGGTATGTCACCTACTAGCAGGACTTGGAATCATACACTACTTATACGCAGACGAAATACAGCTACTGCTACCAATTGTAAACACCATTGAAGAAACAATGAAACTTGCTAATATGTATCTTGAGATAATTAAACAGCTGTTAAATCAGATGGAACTGGTAATAAACATCGACAAAACGGAATTCCTACACCTTGAACGTAAAAACATACACCACATCCAACCAACACTCACAACTAAAAATAACCAAACCGTTGAGCTAGCAACTAAAGTACGAAATCTAGGAGTAATAATTGACCCTGAGCTAAACATGAAACAACACATCTCCTTGAAAATAAAGGAAGGATATGCGAAACTAATGATCCTAAGACGACGTAAACCTCTACTAACACTAAACAATTTCCGCACAGTTTTGCAGGCAATGATATTCGCAAGTACAGACTACTGCAACTCCCTACTTTTAGGACTACCACAATCCGCAGTTCAGCCACTACAAATATTACAAAATTCAGCTGCTAGAATTTTGACTGGCAAAAAAAAAGAATGATCACATTACAGGAACACTTGCCGATCTACACTGGCTCCCAATTGAACAAAGAATTAAGTATAAGGCTTTATGCATAATACATAAACTAATCCACGATGAAAAAGCTGACTGGCTTAACACTGCTCTGCGCGTACATGTCCCACAAAGAAACCTAAGATCTGCTAATAAGGCTCTACTAACTGTTCCCTCTGTCAAAACAGCACGCCTCACGCAAGTTAGGGAGAGAGTACAGTCACTGGATGGCCCCGTGCTATGGAACACCATGCCACTCGAAATTAGACTGCAGAGAAACTTCAAAATATTCAAATCCAATCTGAAAACCTGGCTATTTAAACAAGCTTTTTATAAAGATAAAGAGAAGGAAAAAAACAGTTGATTGATTAGGATGCACCAAACTAGAAATTGTTATTTGTAACCTACAAATGCACATTAAGGTTAAATTCTTTCCATCTAATATGCTCCCTACAGACAAACTTAATGTACACACATAGTTTATTGAAGTGAATTGTTACCGCACTATGATGGCACATAATTAATTGTAATCTATACCACTTACTTTATGCATTATCGTGCCTTGCTGTAAACCGTTGTGATGGTTATCTAACTTAACGACGGTATAGAAGAGCTTTTAAATAAATAAATTAAATAAAATTGCTCCATTTTAACTCGCCCCATCTTTTAAAATGGTGCCAGCTGATCCAAGACTGCCTTTTGCTCTTAAAGCATAGGATGGGGGTCAGCTGCTTCTATTTTGTTGTACAGCAATGGTGAAGCAGAAGCAAGTGAGAATCACTCCAGCCCTCTTTAGACTAAGGGATTGGGAAACCTTAAATGATGCTTTGGTCAGGAAATTCAATGTGTAACTTTAATTGGCTTGGAGGGTGAGTTGCCAGCCATTAGTGGATGCTGCATTACAATTTTATTTATTCATTTTGTTTATTTCTATTTATAGCCCATCTGTATCATGGCCTTAGGCCTCACACTATTGTAAAATTGAAAAACATAAATGATTTAAAAAAAAAAATGAGAAAAATCCCTGTACACCCCTACTCTTCAAGGTAACCTAAACTTACAAATGGTTTTGAGATGTGTGACCTGTATGGATGTATAGGGTGCCATCCATTTAGGATCACCGGCATCCCTTTGCAGTGCAGCTACCAAAGAGCTCTCTCTCTTCCCTGATACTGCCCTTAGGGCAGAGGAGTAGTGGCTGGCTTGCAGTGCTCGTTTCCTTATGGCCCATGGGGCCAGTTTGCTCCTGCCGCTGCTTCTCCCATCCTCCTCCTCTGCACTGCAGGACTGCAGGACAGCAATAGAGGATACAAGGTTAAGATTCATAACAAAGAATCCTCACTCTACCCCGCGTCAGTAGGAGTCCCTCAGGGCTCATCCCTATCTCCTACCTTATTTAACATATACCTGTTACCCTTATGCCAACTTCTCACTGACCTCAAGCTCAAACATTTCCTCTACGCGGATGATATCCAGGTCCTGATCCCCATCAAGGAGTCACTCACGAAAACACTGTCTCATTGGGAAACATGTCTCCAAAATATCAAACAGCTTCTCACAAGCCTCAACCTGGTACTAAATTCATCCAAAACGGAACTACTACTCATCACACCAGAGAACAGCTCCTGCACCCCCACTCATCCAGCCATACCAAAAACTACACAAGTGAGAGACCTAGGAGTTCTAATTGACAATCACCTGAACCTGAAAGCTACCATCAACAAAACCACCAAAGACTGCTTTTATAAACTCCAAGTACTGAAAAGAATAAGACCTCTGTTCCACACTCATGACTTTAGAACGATCCTACAATCAATCATCTTCGCAAAGCTGGACTATTGTAACACCATCTTGCTTGGTCTCCCCTCACTACACACCAAACCACTGCAAATGGTTCAAAATGCCTCTGCCCGTATACTCACTAACACCAGGAGAAGAGACCATATAACCCCTATCCTAATGGGCCTCCACTGGCTACCCATCCACTTCAGAATAATCTACAAGGCCATTCTCACCATATACAAAAACATCCATCAACTAGCCCCAATTGACCTTCATTTCCCCCTCCGATTACACACTTCAACAAGACCGACAAGAGATGCTTACAAAGGATCACTTCAAGTACCCCCAGCCAAAACTACCAGACACATTACGCTAAGAAATTGGGCCTTCTCCACAGCCGGTCCTACCTTATGGAACTCCATCCCCCCAGATCTTAGAATGGAACCCAGCCTCTCAACCTTCAAGAAAAGACTCAAGACCTGGCTGTTCATGCAGGCTTTTCCTAACTCCAATATTATTTAACTCCTAACAATCAACACACATCACCATCAATATCACTATTAGCTACCTCTTACAATGTAATTATATGTAATTAGCTGGTTTTCCTTTTCCTTTTTCCTTCTCACTCCAAGTTCTATTTTTCCTTGTTACATGTAACTGCTTTTTCCGCACTATTGTTCAAGTTTAAGTTTATTTTGCACTCCTGTTTCATGTGAACCAGCATGATGGGACTATTGTCTTGAATGTTGATATATAAAAAACTTAAATAAATAAATAAATAAATAAATAAATAAATAAATAAATAAATAATAAATAAGATCGGCTGTTGCTCCCCACCGTCCCCATGGCCCGGCACACAGGAGAGTGGAGACAGCAGCCGGTGCTTTTGACTTCCTTCTCTTGATCCTCACTTCTCTCCCTTCTGAATGCTTTAATTCAAAAACAGCAAATCTATGCATGATGGACAGGAGATGATGGCAAGAGGAGGAATTTAGAAGCAACAGCTGCTGGCTCTGCGCCTGCCTATGGAACCTCGGGGTGGAGGAAAGGGTGAGGAGGAGGAAGAATAGGTTGGGGATTTACAAGGAGCAGGAGGTGGGAAAAAGTAGAAGGGGAGGGGTTTGAAGGGTAAGTGAGGGGAAGGGGATTCAGAGATCAACAAAGGAGGCAGCTGTTGAGGGTAAGGACAAGGAAGCCAGATAGCTGGAGATTAAGGTAAAAAACCAACAAGGGGAACAGAGGACTGAGAGAAAGCAATAGAGGGGAGAATAGGGGAGGTGTAAGGTTGGAACAGAAAGAACTGAAAGGGGAAGAGGGATGAAATCTAGCTGATTTTTAATGAGGCAGAGACAGAGAAATAACGAAATAAATGGAAAGTCAGAGAGAAGTTGGGAAGGACGTGAAGACAAGAGGAAAAGGAAGAAATAGAAAGTGAACAAATGTACCTCAAAAAGGAATTAGTAGACCAATAACATGAAGGGAGAAAAAAAAGATGCGAGCCAAAATGATCAGAAAAATCAAATGTACAGTCAAAGGTAGAGAAAAGCATTTTATTTTCATTTTTGTGAATGGATTATGTCAGCTTTGGGAAAGTGCCTTTGTGATATATTTGTATTTTGCACAATACAGGGGGAAATGCATTTCTGTTTCTATTCTCTGGTGTTGCACTGCATGCAAAGTACAGCTGCTTGGAGGTTTCCATTGCAGTTTTTGCTTTCATGTTTCAGTTTCTAATTTTGGTCCCTTATTTTATTTTTGTTGAGCATTTATCTATTCTGTGTGCGTGGCATAGGATCGATATTCTGCTAGCATATAGCTTCTGTGTAAAGCTCTGTAGCCATCCTGGCTATGTTCACTGAACTTGAGGTGCAGAGTTTATATTTGGGGTCTGTCTCGTCCTGTAAAGACTCCATTAGGGCTGCTTGACCTAGAAGGAGCAGAAGGGCAGTTTCCTTATTTATTTTCTCAGTGGAAAAGGGTAAACAGTGGAGTGCCTCAGGGATCTGTACTTGGACCGGTGCTTTTCAATGTATATATAAAGGATCTGGAAAGGAATACGACAAGTGAGGTTATCAAATTTGCGGATGATACAAAATTATTCAGAGTAGTTAAATCACAAGCAGACTGTGATACATTACAGGAGGACCTTGCAAGACTGAAATATTGGGCATCCAAATGGCAGATGAAATTTAATGTGGACAAGTGCAATGTGTTGCATATAGGGAAAACTAACCCTTGCTGTAGTTACACGATGTTAGGTTCCATATTAGGAGCTACCACTCAGGAAAAAGATCTAGGCATCATAGTGGATAATACTTTAAAATCAGCTCAGTGTACTGCAGCAGTCAAAAAAACAAACAGAATGTTAGGAAATTATTAGGAAGGGAATGGTTAATAGAACGGAAAATGTCATAATGCCTCTATATCGCTCCATGGTGAGACCAAACCTTGAATACTGTGTACAATTCTGGTCAGCGCATCTCAAAAAAGATATAGTTGCGATGGAGAAGGTACAGAGAAGGGCAACCAAAATGATAAAGGGGATGGAACAGCTCCCCTATGAGGAAAGGCTGAAGAGGTTAGTGCTGTTCAGCTTGGAGAAGAGACCGCTGAGGGGGGCTATGATAGAGGTCTTTAAGATCATGAGAGGTCTTGAACGAGTAGATGTGACTCGGTTATTTACGCTTTCGCATAATAGAAGAACTAGGGGGCATTCCATGAAGTTAGCAAGTAGCACATTTAAGACTAATCGGAGAAAATTCTTTTTTACTCAATGCACAATAAAGCTCTGGAATTTGTTGCCAGAGGATGTGATTAGTGCAGTTAGTGTAGCTGGGTTCAAAAAAGGTTTGGATAAGTTCTTGGAAGAGAAGTCCATTAACGGCTATTAATCAAGTTTACTTAGGGAATAGCCACTGCTATTAATTGCATCAGTAGCATGGGATCTTCTTAGTGTTAGGGTAATTCCAGGTTCTTGTAGCCTGGTGTGGCCTCTGTTGGAAACAGGATGCTGGGCTTGATGGACCCTTGGTCTGACCCAGCATGGCAATTTCTTATGTTCTTATGTTCTTACCAGCAGTGGCAAAAACCTAAATTTGTCACTGGGAGAGGGGAAGGGGAAAATTGTTTAGGGATGAAGGGTTTGGGAGAAGGAGAGATCTCTGAAGAATGAGTATGAGTAAAGCCAGTATTTTTCATTGCGTTTGGGCCACTGATTTCTATTTTTGTACAGGGCACCAGTTAGTGTAGAACTGGCCTTGCTTAAACTGACTCTAACTTAAAATTTGCTTGGGTTTAAAACTTATTGTTTCATCAAATACTTTCATCTAGTTAAATAAACACCTTGCACTTAAGCAGGAACATTTATAAATTATATATAAGATAATGCATATGCCCCTTACTATATGCCTCAGTCTTCACACATACTGGAGTGTGTATAGCATTCCCTGATATTTCCTAATGGCAGGAGCTCTAATGGGGTTTTTTACATCCACTGAATTCTGCTGGAAAGGACGAGGAGAGCCCATAGAGTTCTCCGGCAACACAGAAGGATTGATATTCAGCTGCTGAGCGGCTACACTCATCCAGCTAACTTACTTGAATATGTCTGGCTGTCTAAACATTAGCTGGAAAAGTATATCAGGCTAACTTTAGATCAGAAATACCAACAATCAGAGGACACAGAATTTTCTTATGTACACTAATGTCCGGTAATAACTGATTAGGCTATCCCAGGTGTTGGTGATAGCCTTGTGCATATTAATACCGTTTTTAATTTTTTAAAATTTTTGTAATTTTTTGTTATTTTATAATACAGTACATTCCTTCTTGTTATCCATTAGTGATTGTATTTATTTATTTGAAACTTTTATATACCGACATTAGTGTACAACATCATGCCGGTTCACATTAGAACAGAAAGATGGAAAGTACAATGAACAGGGGTGGGGGAGGGGATACTGATAATGCAAACTGGAGAAAGACAGAGAGGAGGAAAATAGAGCAACTAACAAAACTTATGTTATGTATATCGAGAGGATTGGTAATGACATATTTACAAAGGGAATATAAACTAAACAGGGAAAGGTATTAACATTTATTTATTTATTGGTTTTTTTTATAACATATGTACAGGGGGGAGAATATGGGAGGGGATGTGAGCATATAATTCAGGGGGATGCAGAAAAAAGTGCACGGAGGGAGTGCGAGGTTAAGAGGCACACATGCAGAATAGGAAGCAGTGGTGATTCAAGGGTTGAGAAACTGAAAATGTGTGCAGGGACTAGTCAGGGAAGCTTGTCTAAAGAACCAGGTCTTCAGTTTCTTTCTAAATGTAGATGTGCAGGGTTCAAGGCATAGCAATGAGGGGAGGGAGTTCCAATGTTTTGGGCTCGCAATTGAGATTGCACGATCCCTTGTGGAGGTGAGATGGACCTTTTTGATTGAGGGTACTTGGAGGTGGAAGGGCTCATCTAGCCAGAGTTGTGGCAGTAGATGGATTTATGGATTATAGATAGTGTTTTAAAAAGAATGCGTGAGTAGATGGGGAGCCAATGAAGGTCTTTGAGTATAGGGGTGATGTGAGCGGATTTTCGTGTATTGGTGATGACCCTAGCTACCGAATTCTGGAGCATTTGTAAGGGTTTTATAGTGGTGTAGGGGAGCCCAAGTAAAAGGGATTTATTTATTTATTTAACTCTTTCTATACCGACCTTCATGGTCATAACCATATCAGATCGGTTTACACAGAACAAGGGGGTATAACTTTAACAAATCATTTAACAACACGGAGCAGAGTTACAATCAACAGGGTAGAATAACTTGGAGGCTTAGATGAGAGGGTGGTCTGGATGACAGTCCAGAAATCATGATAGTGGAGGAGGGGGTCTAAGTTTTTTTAGGACATTAAGCTTATAGAAACCCTTTTTGAGAATTGATTTAATGTATTTTTTAAGGTTTAGTTGTTGGTCTAGGAGGACCCCCAAGTCTCTTACGCATTGTTGGGAGGATATGGCCTTGAAAGAAGGGTCATTTGAGATCGAGGGTTTGGGGGATTGGTGTTGGGTTATTAGGAGGAGTTCTGTTTTGTTCGTGTTAAGGGCTAGGTGGATGTCTGTGAGGAAGTTGTTTATGGAGGTGAGGCATTTCTCCCAGTGCTTCAGGGCAGCAGATAAGGAGTCGTGAATGGGGATGATGATTTGTACATCATCGGCATAGAGGTAGAATTTGAGGCCGAGATTCGTTAGCAATTGACAGAGTGGTATAAGGTATATGTTGAATAATGTGGAGGAGAGGGAGGAACCTTGTGGGACCCCTTGGGACAGGGAGTAGAGTGCGGATTCTGCATTTCCTATTTTGACAGCAAACTTTCTATTGGATAAGTATGATTTGAACCATAGAAGGGCTAAACCTGAGATGCCTATATCAGTCAGCCGGTTTAGGAGGTGGGAATGGTTAATCATGTCAAAGGCGGCGGAGATGTCGAGTAATGCCAGCAGGTATCAGTTACCCTGATCCATGCCTCTGATAACATGGTCGGAGAGGGTAAGTAGGAGAGTTTCTGTGTTGAGGTGTTTGCGAAAGCCGAACTGAGTTGGATGCAGGATATTATGGTTTTCCAGGTATTCAGTCAGTTGGGAGTTGACTAACCTTTCCATTATCTTGGAGATAAAGGGAAGGTTTGAAATGGGGCAGAAGTTAGTGGGGTCTTTGAGGTCTAGGGAGGGTTTTTTAAGTAGGGGTTTAACAACAGCTTGTTTGAGGGTGTCTGGGACAGAGCCTGAGGAGAGGGAGGAGTTTATGATGTCGGCAATGGGTTTGCAATGGTGTTCGGAATGGAGAGGAGTGTTTTCGTGGGGTTCGTGTCGGAGGGATGACAGGCATTTTTTATTTTTTTACGGATCGTTTCAACTTCCTTAGCTGATGTTAGCGCCAGTGTTTCGAGGGTGGGGGTGGTGGGATTTGTGCAAGAGGGAGAGGGAGTTGGAGTAAAGAGAGATGGTTGTTGGAATCTGTGAAGGATGTTAGCAATTTTATTATGGAAGTACTATGCAATTTCTTTGCATCTGGTGGTAGCTTCATTGTCGGGAATGGGGGGTTGGGTTGTATGTATACTCATGAATTTTGGTTGCATAAAAGTTGCGTTTGGTATTAAGAGTGGATATTCTATAGTGATGAAGGGCAGATTTATATCTGTCAGCGTGTTGAGGTGTGGGGTCTTTACGCCAGATTCTTTCAAGCAGTCTGAGCTTGTTTTTTAGAGTTTTTATGTCTGTTGTGTACCATGGTTGGCAATTTTTGAGGATGGAAGCAGTTCATGGTTGGAGATAGGACATAGTTTATTGGCTATTTCAAGTGTAAGATTACTCCAAGAAGCTAGTGCAGCTTCAGGGTTGGAGCAGTTGAGATCAGGAATGGCATTGGAGATTGCAGAGGATAGTTCTTCAGTGGTACATGGTTTTCTGAAGATAATGGTTGAGTTTTGTGCAGGGTTGGAAGAGAGTGGGGCACTTCGATGAGGAAGTGGTCAGACCAGGGTACTGGTGAGCACTTAGGGGTGTGGAAGGGTATGAGGCACTGGTTTATGAAGATGAGGTCTAATGAGTGACCTGCTTGGTGAGTAGGGGAGGTAATTATCTGTGTGAGGCCTATGGCTTGGAGGGATGTGAGGAAGGTTTCGCAGGAAGAAGTGAAAGGGATGGAGTCAATGTAGAGATTGAAGTCTCCTAGTACAATGTCTGGAATTTCTATGTTAATGTTGTCTGAGATAAATTCAATTACAGGGGAGGGGTCGCGCTCTATGGAGCCTGGTGGAGCATAAATGAGACAGATTTGCAACATGGGGGATCTGAAAAGGCCAATTTCCAGTTTGGGGAGGGAGGCAATATGGGCTAGTTTAAGGTTAAGGTGTTTTTTGAAGGCGAGGAAGAGGCCGCCTCCTCTTTTTTTGGGTCTCGGTATTGAGAAGATCTTGTAGGAGAATGTTGATAATTGGTTCAGGAGGACCATGTCTGTTTCCTTGAGCCATGTTTCAGTAATGGCACATATGTCAGGTTTGCAATCAGTGAGGAAGTCGTTAAGGATTGGGGTTTTTTTGGAGAGGGATTGTGCATTGAATAGGATGATAGAGAGGGTAGTGAGTCCTAGTATTTGAGTAAGGGGAGTAGTGAGGATGGGAAGAAGGGATTTATGAGCGGGAGGTGGTTTGTAGGGTTGTCTGTATAGGGGTCTATTTTGGGGGAGGTGAATGCAGGGGATGGGGTGAGAGGCCATTTGGGTAAGGGATTGGGGGGAGGAAGGAGAGGGAGGGGGAGTTTTTTTGGTGGCAGAGGGCGGTTGAATAAGAGGGGGAGGATTACAGATGGGTGCTGTGGAAAAACAAGGCACTTTCATGTAGTGGGAGTCTGAAAATTATTTGTAATCACTCTGGTTAGTCCTTGTCCTTGTCAGGCTGGTGAGATGCGGTGGCGTTGAGTGGTCAGGTCAGGCGGGTGGGTGTGCGCTAAGGGGCGCGCCAAGGGGCCTGCTCCTTGGTTGCGCTCCTTAGGCGCACGACGCCTTGGGTCCCGGTCTTACTTTCAAGGGCTGTAAAAGCCCGCCCCTGGTGATGCGTCTTCCGGTGAGGGGGGAGGTCCAGCTCCGGTGAGTCGCACGGCCTGCTCCGGACCCTGATGGGTCTCGCGCCAATCGCGGGAGCAAGGGCCGGGGTGAGAGCGAGACGAGGAGGCGGTCGGGCAGCAAAGGAAGGAGCCTTGGGTCCCGGTCTTTCAAGGGCTGTAAAAGCCCGCCCCGGTGATGCGTCTTCCGGTGTGGGGGGAGGTGCAGCTCCGGTGAGTTGCACGGCCTGCTCCGGTCCCCAATGGGTCTCGCGCCGATCGCGGGAACAAGGGCCGGGGTGAGAGCAAGACGAGGAGGTGGTCCAAAGCATATTTTAGGGTTATGCTAATGTAGTTATAATTAGCTCTCTCTTATGCGGTCTCCATCTCTGAAGTTATCATTTACTTAACTTATATTTAAGAGGAGATTGTCTTTCTATTGTAAAAACCATCTATTGTAACAAGAATGGAGCCGTCACCCTGACACTGGCAGTGTTTCAACCATCCCGTCATTCTCAGGGACTAAGAGAGCTGCACGAAATCAAAAACCTTTTGTTTATTATTAAACCTGGAACACTTCCCCATTATGTACATAAAAGTGTAAAAATTTACATTTTTGCTATCTTTGTATCCTTCTTAAATGCCATAGAGCTGTCGAACAGCTGGCGTGTAATGCTATGAGCTATTTAAATGTTAAAGGGACCATTTAGATCAGCCCTGCGGAGTGGCCAGAGTTAGTCAGATAGGTTAACTTACCCAACTAACTCTGCGTCTCCTTGGAAGGCCTTTTACCCACTCCTGGAATACCTCCGACTTATCTGGCTAACTTCTAGCTGGATAAGACTTTTAATATCACGGTATAACTTTGGAATATCGGCCCCCCTGTGACTAACCTAGGCGGTGGGTTGATTGAAGAAACAGCTAGTGTGCTGCAGTCTATTGAATGATTGTGATTATTGAACGGTTTTGGTTTTATCTTTTTTGTGTGCTCTGTCTGCATTGGTTTTCTGCATGTATTGCACCAGAAGAAAATGCACCATATGTGAAATAATTAATCTTCATCAAATTTCCTACTAAAGGAATGATTTTTTTAACATCTCCAAAGTGGTTTGCTGTGCAAAGTTTTGTCTTGCAGTGGGACTTGAACAGAGGACCTCCGAAGCCTAGGGCCCTGAAAGTCCTTATTCCCCCCTTCCACCTTCCCTCCCCCACTCCATGAAGAACCTAGAAAGCATGGGAGTGCCTGCTTGCCCCCACCTATGCTAGATGTACCTTTAAGTCTTATTAATTTGAGAATCAGGGGCTACATGCAGAATTATAAATGATATGTAAAGCAGCTTACAGCATTATTAAAAATCATACACATTGGGAAGTCCCTTCCCAAATGAGCTTACAATCTAAGGAGGTAAATTAGACAACAGAAGATTCAGTGACTTGCCCAACATCACAAGGAGAGTCAGTGGGGGGAAATGTAATTCTTCAGGATTTCTTGGCTCTTACTCCATTGCATTAGCCATTAGACCACTCTTCACCCTTATGTGCCATATATTATATAAGCAGCACACAGGGGCAATAAAATATTTTAGAATTTAGTAATATACATTGCACATTTATACATCAGTGTCCAGAGGTTTGGTTAAAATGTGACATGACCTAAATGGTTTAGGTTCAGTTTAAGCGTCCTTGTCCCTAAAATCTTACTGGCATGGCTGTGAGCCTTTGGGCTATGGCGTGGTGGATGCAACCTAGCAGGCGAACTTACTAGACCGACAGCTGATAGACTTACTCTTACAAGGACTGGATCAAGGGCTTCATCTATACCAGCCCTGTTTCCAGGGCTGGTGGGAGGCATTAGCTGAACTAGGTGGTCGCCTAGGATGCCGGAAGCGGGCAGGGTGCTGCGGGAACCGCGGTCAATGTGAGGTCATCGCGCGGTGCGATGCATACATTGGTGAGATCCCTGGAGAGAGAGATATCACATGGAAGGATGACATCACCACCTAGGGCAGCTGAATGTCCTTGCACCGGCACTGCCTGTTCCCCACAGGTTGAGCCGGGGTCCAGGGGCTTTCAGGACTTAGATAAGGAGCGGTCAGATGTAGTCGAGTCTCAGGCAGAGACCAGGCAGGCAGTGAGCAAACGATGTCCGGATCCAGGCCAAGGTCAGGGGCAAGCAGCAGGGCAGGCAGGTCAAGGCTCAAGCTGGGGTCAGGGGCAGGCAGCAGTCCAGAAGAGTAGTCAATGTCCATAGCAAGGGTCAGAACCAGGAGTCAGGCAGAGATGGACAGACAAGACAAAGACAAGGCTCTGTGGACCAAGACCAAGCAAGGCAAGGCGAGGTAACACCAAGGCAAGAGACCATATCACACCCATCCTGCGGAAGATAGGCTGAAGACAGCTTAGGTCGGAGGAATCGGAAAAGGAAGGATGGCAAGGCAGGCTGGATATGGCAAGGCAGGAACCAAGGCAGGATCAGGAACACAGGAACAATAGTTATTGCAAACAAGCAGGAAGACCTGTTGCTGAGGCAAGGAAGGGAGCACGGCTGGAGATTTATATCCAGCTGCGTGATGAGATCAGAGAGCATCAGCTAAGTTGTTTCCCACCGTGGAGACTATAAAGGGTGCTGTGCCATACTGCACACATGCATGCCTAGAGAAGCCTGATGGGCGAGGCAGCTGGTGGCAACATGGGGCCATTCTCGCCGCTTTGGAGGCTTCCTGGGGTGAGTTCTGCTGGTTGCAGGATGATCTAGCGACCAACAAATTTTACACTTTTCTGTACACACACCAGGAAAGACCATCAGATCTGAAAATCTTAGTAAAAACATGTAACTTGTCTCTTAGAAGAAGAAATAAGCAAACAAGTTTGCTGCACATCTAGTTTTTCAGGAAATCCCTGAAAGTCCATTTTTAAGGAAGTAAGACAATGTTTAAACTGTAACCAATTGAAATATAGGGGTGAATACAATTTTAAAGCCAGGGTTCACTGTTTAACCTCTATGCTGCACTGCAAGCTGTATAGTATTATATCTAGGTCTTAATTTGTTTTGCTTGAAAAAGCAGAAGCATTACTATTTTCAAATGTTCTGCTGGAGGGAGCACCTAGGGACTCCCAGGATCCTCATATTATATTATTTTATGAAAATAAAGAGCGTCTCACCAAGTGGCACAGTCCTAGATTGAGCCCCTTGATGAGAAATTGGTAGCAGGTGAGAGTCCCTTCATTAGAAATTGTTAGCACACCACTATGCAGATCCATTATTTGCTGCAGGAAATGTTGGAAGCTCTGCTTTCCATAATGCTCTAATGTGCATGCAGTCTACTTTGTTTAGGTCCCTGGCACTCTAGTTTCAGTATAATTGGGAATAAAGCAGTGTGGATGCTATGTTAGCCCACTTGGATATGTAGAAGTAAAGGCCAGTAAAGAAGTAGTAGGTGATACGTTTTCTGTTGGGACTGATTTAACACATTTCCGACTATTTCAAGGGCTACACACCCCTCATTGAATCTGATGAAGAGAGCATAGCTCCCAAATATATGGATGTCTTCTGAATAGCTGGCATTTAGGAATATTCCCCAAGTTATGTGGGTTTCAAATTGAAAACAATGAAAGATCCCATGATGTGATCAATAAAACTTTTTGTAGAGTACAAACATGCTTTTCAAATTACTTACTAGGGGTATGCAAGCCAAAAAATGTTGTTTTGTGTCATGTCATGTTGTTTATGTTTGGGGTGCAGTTTTCATTTTGTTAATGTTTTTTCATTTTTATGTTTCAGAGAGAGTGCACACTGTTTCTGAATAGTGCACAGTGTTCCGAATATTGTGCACTAAAACAATAGAAGAAAAATACAAAATGTTGTGGGGGGGGTTTCTATCATTCCATTTGAAAATGACAAGAAACTACATAGACAGGAACAGAAAAACTTTGAGTGGTACTTCAAGAATCTTCTTTGTCCAACAATTTTTTTTTCAATTGCTCTGAATTGTTAAATCTGCATAGGAGAACTGTATGATTGGAATTACACAGTGCAACTTTATTGAGTATTGTAAAAATGAACATATACCATGTGGATTATGGGGCGGATTTTCAGAGCCCTGCTCGCCTAAATCCGCTTAAATCCGGGCAGATTAGGCGAGCAGGGCCCTGCGCGCCGGTGCGCCTATGTTCAGATAGGCCTACCGACGCGCCAGAGACCCCGGGACTCGCGTAAGTCCCGGGGTTTTCCCGAGGGGGGGCGTGTCGGGGGCTGGCCCGATTCCGCGCGGGCGTTTTCGGTGCGGGCTGTAGCGTTTCGGGGGGCGGGCCCGGGGGCTTGGTTACGGCCCGGGGCGGTCCGGGGGCGTGGCACCAGGGCTGCTGGGAGGCCTCTTCATGCAGCCCTGGTGCCACCGTCATTGCTCTTCCAAGTGGCAGTGGATGCCGCCAATGGCCGCTGCCTGCTCCATGGCTGTTCTCCGGACCTCTAGGCACGTACACATGCGCATGCCCTTCATAACATTTAAAGGGCCAGCAGTGGGAAAAGCTCCACAGCCCCCACTGGGATGACCTCATCAAACTTGCTCCTTCATCAACCCTATAAAAGGACACTTCCTCGGGTCCTTCGTCGGGATTCACAGTTGCCTGTGGCCTCTTCTCCAGTCAAGGTCCTCCGTGTCCTTCTCTTGTCTACATGGTTCTTCATTTGATGTTCCAGATGTTCATAAGAACATGCCATACTGGGTCAGCCCAAGGGTCCATCAAGCCTAGCATCCTGTTTCCAACAGTGGCCAATCCAGGCCATAAGAACCTGGCAAGTACCCAAAAACTAAGTCTATTCCATGTTACTGTTGCTAGTAATAGCAGGGCTGTCAACTTAATTAATAGCAGGTAATGGACTTCTCCTCCAAGAACTTATCCAATCCTTTTTAAAACACAGCTATACTAACTGCACTAACCACATCCTCTGGCAACAAATTCCAGAGTTTAATAATGTGCATTGAATGAAAAAGAACTTTCTTCGATTAGGTTTAATATGCCACATGCTAACTTCAGAGTGCACCCTAGTTTTTCTATTATCTGAAGAGTAGAGTACAGATTCACAGTCTACCCATTCTAGACCTCTCATGATTTTAAACACCTCTATCATATCCCCCACAGCCCGTCTCTTCTCCAAGCTGAAAAGTCCTAACCTCTTTAGTCTTTCCTCATAAGGGAGCTGTTCCATTCCCTTTCTTATTTTGGTCGCCCTTCTCTGTAGCTTCTCCATCGCAAAATATATCTTTTTTGAGATGCAAGTGACAGAATTATACACAGTATTCAAGGTGTGGGTCGCACCATGGAGTGATACAGAGGCATTATGACATTTTCTGTTTATATCACCATTCCTTTGTAATAATTCCCAACATTCTGTTTGCTTTTTTGATTGCCGCAGCACACTGAACTAACGATTTCAATGTGTTATCCACTATGACGCCTAGATCTCTTTCTTGGGTGGTAGCACCTAATATGGAATTTAACATTGTGTAACTATAGCATGGGTTATTTTTCCCTATATGCATCACCTTGCACTTATCCACATTAAATTTCATCTGCCATTTGGACGCCCAATTTTCCAGGTCTCACAAGCTGCAATTTAACACAAACTGCTTGTTGATTTAACTATTCTGAACAATTTTGTATCATCTGCAAATTTTAATTACCTCACTCGTCGTATTTCTTTCCACATCATTTATAAATATATTGAAAAGTAAGGGTCCCAATACAGATCCCTGGGGCACTCCACTGCCCACTCCCCTTCCACTGAGAAAATTGTCCATTTAATCCTACTCTCTGTTTCCTGTCTAGGATTAAATGGACAATTTTCTCAGTGGAAGGGAGTGGGCAGTGGAGTGCCTCAAGGATCTGGTCTCCTTCATCTGATGTCCCTGGTCATATTCCTCTTTGGAGCTCCTTCATTGTCCTCTTCGGGTCCTGATGTTCCATGTCCTGAAGTTCCTGATGTTCCATGTTCCAGTCCAGGTCCTGATTTCCCTGTCCTCCGGCTCTTCATCATGCTTCATGCTGCTTCCATGACTAGCCCATGGGGGGCTGTGTAGGGTGCTTCGTGGCACAAGGCCTGTCTTCACATCTGCAGCACAAGTCTCCAGAAGGCCCTTATTTTTAATGCTGAAGTCTGTTTCGAACCTTGAATCCTGAGTCTTCAATCCTTTTCCTGATCTTCGGAGTACCTTGTTCCTGCTTCTGTCCATGCCCTAGACTCAAGCCAGAACCTGCTCCACTTCAGCGTGGTCTGTGACCAGCCATGGACAGGTGTGTAGGGCTCGCTTCAGTGCAGGCCTCTCCTGAATTTTTGACATGTTTCTGGTTCCAAGTCTTCACTTTCTCGCCTGGCGTGTGCTTTATTTTCGCGTAGTCTGTGACAAGCCATGGGCGGCTGTGTTGGGTGCGCTGCGGTGCAGTACTATCACCCTGAACTAGTGCCTGAACCCTGAATCCTTGCCTGAGTCTTCCAAGTGTCCTGAATCCTTGTCAGAGTCTTCCAAATTCTACGAAACCTTATCTGGGTCTTCCAAGTTCCCTGAGTCCTTGTCCGAGTCTTCCAAGTTTTCTGAGTTCCATGCCTCATCTTGTTCCTGCCCTCAGTCTCTGTCTGGCCTCACACACTCATCATTCCCAAGTGGTGGGTCAGGAAGGGCTACCAAGTGGTCAGAGGGCTACTCTTGAGACCAGCATTGCGTTGCTGGGTCTCACCGGTGCATGCAGGTCCAGTGGAGGGCTGAGCCTGCCCTTATTCCAGTCCCTGATGTTCCATGCCTTGATCCTGGTCCAGCCTTGTTCCAGCTCCAGCCTGTGCCTGAACACTCTCACCTCCCACGGTGTGTGTCTTGGTGCTCCTCCCTGAGCCGCATCATGGCCCAAGGGCTCACAACCTTGCAACAGTTACTCAAAAATGTATCTTTTTATGTCATTTTTAACCAATTACTCCTCCATGTATGTTGTCTATGGTGGTGGTTTGTCCATGTCCTGGATATCTGTTGGGAAAAACAAAAAGAAGTCTCTGCACCCGTATTCAGAACACAAAAGCTGTTTGAATCACTCCAGATTTGAAACACCTCTTGTAGTACAAATCTCAACATTTTGAACAGCTTAGATTTTTGCCATTGATACAATTGCTGCTCATCCATGTGGAGGTGATCATAAGTGGATTATTTTACAACATGAACAAAAATGAATGTTCACCTTCAATTGTGTTGAGCCTCCTGGTCTCATTTACCACATTGAGTGGAGCCATTTTTTCCGATTTGTTTTTTTCTGCTCTGAGTTGGGGAAGCTTTGATTTTGTTTGGGAATGCATGAGCTTTGTCTTCAGTATAATCAGCATTTTAGAGCATATTTTTATTTTTTTTCATTTTAGTTTGAAAACATTTATTTTCTAAGAAATTTTCTTAGCTTAAGCCAATCAGTGTCTCTGACGGAGAGCTTTAACCAATCTGTAATGCTCTCTTTCATATTAAACCTAGCCAATGACACTAATCATTTTCAATTCAATTCAGTTTGCTGGTAAATGTTTTTATAAATACTGCCCCAACCTTCACTGTAAGCCATCTTTGTTTGAAGCTATCAGGTAGACTTTGCATGTTTTTAAACAGCATACTACAAAATTTTAAGCAATATCTTAAGAAGTAATAGGATTTCAGAGCACATGGAGTTTAAACTGTGTTTTTTGTCTGTTCAGTTTCTTAAGATTAGTAATGTGTCCTCCCTCATGAAGTCATAGCAGCAAAATATTGATATGCGTTGGAGTCATTCATCACTTTTGTGGGGTCATAGATAACTCCATGCAAGCATCAGGGATGTGCATTCGTTTGCGCTGAAATAGGAAATAGAGACAATATTTCCTATTTCATCACATTTCGGGGGGGGGGGGGGGGGGGGGCGATGAAACGATAAGAAAACACACAACAATTTTGTGTGGTTTCTTATCATTTTTGGGGGAGAGGAGAAAGGGCATATTAAAAAAAAAACAAAAACCCAAACCCACCCAACCCTTCAAATTTAATTAATTACAAACCCCCCCCCCCCCAAGACTTACTGAAAGTCCCTGGTGGTCCAGCGGGGTCCCGGGAGTGATCTCCCTCTCTCGGGCCATCGGCTGCTACTAATAAAAATGGCACAGATGGCCCTTTGCCCTTACTGTGTGACAGGGGCTATCGTGCCATTGGTCGGCCCCTATCACATGGTAGGAGAAATGGATGCCCCACACCATTTTTTAAGATGTCACTGGCCATCCATTTACTCTACTTTGTGATTAGAGGCTGACCAATGGCACCTATAACCCCTGTCACACGATAAGGGCAAGGTGGTGGTGGTGGTGGTGGGGGGGGGGGGGGGGTTGCAATTAATTAAATCTGAAGGGTTGGGGCAGTTTTCAGAGACAGATGAAATAAAATTGGCCCGAACCACAGTAAAACAAAATTTCCCACAGCGGGCCGATAACGAAGGCCGAACCAAAAGGTTCGGCTGAATCACATCTCTAGCAAGCATTAAGAAAAGTAACAGGAAGGCCAAATGCCTGTCAGCTTGGTTAAAAGGTGAAATAAAAGTGGATATTTTAGCCAAAAAAAACCTTCCTTCAAAGATTGGAAGAAGGATTCATCTGAAGAAAATTTGGAAAAAGCATGAGCATTGACAAGTTAAATGTAAACCACTGATAAGACAGGCTAAGAGAAAATTTGAAAAAAAATTGGCTGTAGAGGCAAAATATCATAATAAAAACTTTAAAAAATATATCTGAAACAGGAAGCCTGTGAGGGAGTCGGTTGGATGGCTATATGATCGAGGGATTAAAGGGGCACTTAGGGAAGATAAGGCAATCACGGAAAGAATAAATTAATTCTTTGCTTCAGTTTTTACTGATGAAGATGTTGGGGAGATATCCATTCCACAGACAGTTTTCAAGGGTGATGCCCCAGATGAATTGAACCAAATCACAGTGAATCTGGAAGATTTAGTAGGCCAGATTGACAAAGTGAAGAGTAGCAAATTGCTTAGAACAGATGGTATACACCTTAGTGTTCTGAAAGAAGTAAAAAATGATATTTCTGCTCTATTGCTAGTAATGTGTAATCTATCATTTAAAATCATCCATTGTACCTGAATCAAGGAAGCTGGCCAATATAATCCCAATATTTAAAAAGGTTCCGGAGTGATTTGGGAAACTATGGTGAGCTTGAATTCAATGCAGGGAAAAATCGTAGAAACTATTCTAAAGCACAAAATTTATAACTAGACATGGTTTAATGGTTTAATGGGACACAGCCAGCGTGGATTTACCCAAGGGAAGTCTTGCCTCACAATTCTGCTACATTTATTTGAAGGGGTTAATAAACATGTGGATAAAGGTGAGCTGTATTTGGAATTTCAAAAAGGCGTTTGACAAAGGCTTCTAAGAAAATAAAAAAATCATGGGATAGAAGGCAATGTACTTTTATGGATTGCAATCTGATTAAAAGACAGGAAACAGAATAGGATTACATGGTGAATTTTTTCAGTGGAGAGAGGTAAACAGTGGAGTGCCTCAGGGATCTGTACTTGGACCGGTGCTTTTTAATATTGTGATGCAGTACGACCTGGCCAAGGGCAGAAACAGCCTGGATATAGAAAAGCAGAAGTGGGCAGTACCAAACCTATCCACCGGAGGGCGCTGAGGAAAGCAACAAAGACTACACTTCCCAGGTTCCCTGAACCGGCACCTGACCCCTGGCTGGAGGGTGAGCAGGAACAGGTGGAGGAAATAGGGACTGATCCTTAGACTCAGCAGAACCCATGGAAGCTGAGGAAGAGGGCGTGCCGCCGTAGTGGAGCTGGCCACAAAAGCCCGGCTCCTCAGAGTCAGAGGGGGAGGAGATGGAGGTAAGCTGGGGAGAGGAAAGCTCCAGTTGTTCCTCTATGGAGGTGGAATAACCAGGAGGTTGGGGGATGGTAAATCCTGTGTTGGTAAATGGATGTATGAGAAAGGTTGGAAGGGAATTGTGGTTTTAAAAGCTGTTTAACTCTGGGCTTGTTAAGGAGAACCTAAGCGTTTAGGCTTGGGGCTTGTAAGGACAACCAGGGCATTATTACAGGACTGCAGCCGGTGAGGCTACAGGATCACATTAAACCCTTTTGTGATAAAGACCTTTTTCTATGTACTGTTTGGGGAGTGCCAGGACTAGGCCTGGCACTCTGACTAGAGACTTGGAGGAGTCCATAGCAGCGGTGTGCAGGAGCTGTGCGAGTGGACAGACAGTGGGATATGAGTGGAGAGGGAGTCCTGAGGCCCAGCAAAAGCCCACACAGAATGCTGAGCTGAGGGGCGTGATCGTGACAATATATTTATAAATGATCTGGAAAGGGGAATGACAAGTAAGGTGATCAAATTTGCAGATGAGACAAACTTATTCAGAGTAGTTAAATCATAGGCAGATAATGATACATGCAGAAGCACTTGTGAAATGGAAGAGTGGGGCATCCAAAATTGTAGCTTAAATTTAATGTGGACAGATGCAAGGTGATGCATATAGGGAAAAATAATCTATGTTGTAATTACACGATTAGGTTCATGTTAGGAGTTACCACCCAGGAAAAAGATCTGGGTGTCTTAGTGGACAAATACACTGAAATTGGCTCACTGTGCTATGCCGATTAAAAAAGCAAATAGAATGTTAGGGAATTATTAGGAAAGGAATGGTGAATAAAGCAAAGAATGTCAATGCCTTTTTATCGCTCATGATGAGACCACGCCTTGATATGTGTTCAGTTCTGGTTGCTGCATCTCAAAAAAGGTATTAATGCACTGGAGAAGGTACAGAGAAGGATGACCACAATCATAAAGGGGATGGAACGGCTCTCCTATGGATAGCTAGAGGTTAGAGCTGAACAGCTTGGAGGAGAGAGAGCTGAGGGGGATATGATGGTCTATAAAGAAATGAGAGGACTAGAATGGGTTAATGTAAATCGATTGCTTACTCTTTCAGATAATACACGGACTATGGTGTCACATCATGAAGTTTAGCAAGTAGCACATTTAAAACAAATTGAAAAAAATTATTTTTCACTCAACTCCTAATTAATCTCTGGAATTCGTTCCCAGAGGATGTGATTAATGCAGTTTTGCTTATCTGGGTTTTAAAAAAAGGTTTGGACAAGTTCCTGGACATGTCCATAAACTGCTATTAGTCAAGTTAGGAACAGCCAATGATATTACTGGCATTAGTAGCATGGGATCCATTTAATGTTTGAGTTCTTGCTAGGTACTTGTATCCTGGATTGGCCAGGGTTGGAAACAGGAAGCTGGATTTGATAGAGTCAGTCTGACTCACCATGGCAACTTATTTCCTTAAGGCACTTTATATGCAGTCTCATACAAGCAATTCTATCAAAAATTGCTTTGATCCTTTCATATTCAAATTAAGTATTTTTTTCATTTTTTGCACTATAAGAATTCTGATTGTTTTCACTAATGGTAGGCATTTTTCACTTAAGAAATAAATAACTGGAGGTTTTTGACTTCTGATTATAAACACCTACCAAGGCTTGAGACTAAATTCTAGCAATTGGTGTCTGAAGTATTTTCCTCCTGAATAAAACATTTCTCATTGTTGTATGCTATTTAATTCTTGTGGGTACTTCGTTCCATTTTTGTTATGTTTGATTTGTTGGGCCTGATATCCTTTTGAATGACTTGATGATAACATACAGCCAAGATGTTGCAATCAGGCAAAATAACTAGCATAAATATCAAACCATGGAGTCAAGCATTAGGTTGTGGTTCAGGGGACATACAACCATGGAGGGAGAGCAGAAAAGTAGGGGCACAGTCAGAAATATGCAAATCTCAAGCAGAATTGCAAACAATTGTATGGCTGAGCCATGTGGTATAGTGCAAACAGTGGTGGGGCAGCAACAGCAAGACATCAGTCGAAACTCCGGGGAAGAGTAAGCACTGATGCATGATCCTATGCCTTCTAAACAGCTGGTCAGTTGCAGGGACCATGGGTGAAGATGGAATGCTGAGTGGCCCAGGAAAGGAAGGTACAGAAGCCATGGGCAGGGCAGTCTGTCCCAGACTTGACTGGTCAAGCATAGCAGCCATTGGACAGTTAGTGCCAGGTATGCATACCATGTGAAGGTGTGGAATTGGATAGGGATGTGAATCGTTTTTTGACGATTTAAAATATCGTCCGATATATTTTAAATCATCAAAAATCGTTAGAGCCGCGATACAATAACAATTTCCCCCGATTTATCGTCAAAAAATCATAAATCGGGGGAAGGGGGAGGGGAATGGGGAGGGCGGGAAAACCGGCACACTAAAACAACCCTAAAACCCACCCCGACCCTTTAAAATAAATCCCCCACCCTCCGAACCCCCCCAAAATGCCTTAAATTACCTGGGGTCCAGAGGAAGGGTCCCGGTCTGATCTTTTACTCTCGGACCTCCAGTGTGTTGTAGAAATGGCGCCGGTGCTACCTTTGCCTTGTCATATGACAGGTCAAAGGTAGCGCCGGCGCCATTTTGTTTTTTGTCCCCCGACGTCAGGAGCGTAGGAGATCGCTCCCGGACCCCCCACTGGACCCCAGGGACTTTTGGCCAGCTTGGGGGGGGCCTCTTGACCCCCACAAGACTTGCCAAAATCCAGCGGCGGTCCGGGAACGACTTCCTGCACGCGAATCGTTTTTCCATACGGAAAAATGATTCATGGTAGGAGATCGCTCCCGGACCCCCGCTGGACCCCCAGGGACTTTTGGCCAGCTTGGGGGGGCCTCATGACCCCCACAAGACTTGCCAAAAGTCCAGCGGGGTCCAGAACGACCTCCTGCAGTCGAATCATGTTGCTGTATGGCCAGCGCCATTTTGCGCAAAATGGCGCCGGCCGTACAGCAACACGATTCGACTGCAGGAGGTCGTTTCCGGACCCCCGCTGGACTTTGGCAAGTCTTGTGGGGGTCATGAGGCCCCCCCAAGCTGGCCAAAAGTCCCTGGGGGTCCAGCGGGGGTCTGGGAGCGATCTCCTACGCTCCTGATGTCGGGGGACAAAAAACAAAATGGCGCCAGTGCTACCTTTGACCTGTCATATGACAAGGCAAAGGTAGTGCCGGCGCCATTTCTACAACGCACTGGAGGTCCGAGAGTAAAAGATCACACCGGGACCCTTCCTCTGGACCCCAGGTAATTTAAGGCATTTTGGGGGGGTTCGGGAGGGTGGGGGATTTATTTTAAAGGGGTCGGGGTGGGTTTTAGGGTTGTTTTAGTGTGCCGGTTTTACCGCCCTCCCCCTTCCCCTCCCCCCCAATGGACCCCAGGTAATTTAAGGCATTTTGGGGGGGTTCGGGAGGGTGGGGGATTTATTTTAAAGGGTTGGGGTGGGTTTTAGGGATGCTTTAGTGTGCCGGTTTTCGATTTACACGATTTACACGATATTTAAAAAACCCTAACTGCGACATCCGATTCCCTCCCCCTCCCAGCCGAAATTCATTGTTAAGACGATCGATCACACGATTCACATCTCTAGAATTGGATGGGGGGCTGGCCTGCCTTTGGCAGCATTATCAGTACCCCTAGCCCCCCTTAGAATGCAAGTCCTGGAATTCATTATGACAGTCTGAGTACATATCCTTGAAACGTGAATGCACAATGGGACTCCACTCATGATTGGATACTCCGATGTATACACTTGCTACCCTTTCCCAAGTAGACAGTGGCCGGCTCCAGGAATGCTAGGCACTGTTCCCTCTAAGCTGTGCATAACATTTTTTCGCAGCTGCCACAGTTTTACTATCCTCACACAAGGATTGGATCAGGCAGGGTTTTTGGATAAACCAAAACCCTGCCTGATCTGATCAGTAGCATCACCACCTCCTTCTGGGCAGCAGTAATTGTGTTTATCCAACATTCAGATAAATGCGACTTCTACAGCCACCCACCCCTCAATTCAACTCCTTGTTGACTAAAGAGAGGATGCAGTGGCTGTCAGCGAATCCCATCCAGTTAGTGGCTGAAGATGATGCCCAGGTCATGTATATGTGTGTGTGAGACTGGGGTGACAGCCTCGGTGGTGGGGTAATGACTGCCTATGTGTGGGGGTGATTGCTTTTGTGTAGGTAGATGAGTAACTGGGTGTGGTGGTGAGAACAAGGCTGTATGTGAGGGAGGGCGGGAGGATGATTGCCTTTTGTGTGGGTGTGGATGACCACCTGGGTGGATGAGATCCGTGTATGTGTAGCTGAGTTGCTGTATGGGTGTGTTTTGTGTGTGTGTGTGAGACACTGTGTGTATGGGGGTGGGTGGGTGAGCCTGTATGTGGCTGGATGAGATCCTGTGGGTAGGGGTGTGTGTGAGATTGCCTGTGTGTGTGGGGAGAGTAAGAATCTGTGGGTGTGTGTGTGTGTGTGTGTGTGTGTGTGTGTGTGTGTGTGGTGGGATTTGAGAGCCTGTGTGTGGAAGTGGGTGGCTGGGTGAGAGACTTTGTGTGTGACTGTGTGCATGTGTGTGGATGGAGGGAGGAAGGGAAGAAGACAGGTGGAGAAAGAAAATAAAGAGACCCTGTAAAAGGAATTGGGGGGGAAAAAGGAAACATGGAAATAAAATTGGGACTAACTGATTAGAAAAATAAGATCGGACAACAAAGGTAAAATAACATTTATTTAGAATTTTTAGTGATTGGCATAAGTTATCTTTGGGAATGTGCGTACATATTTGTATTTTGTTCTTCAGAGTCTGTTTTTTTGAGCTTTCCATTTGATTTTTGTCTGCATTCTTCTGTTTCTAACTTATAGTGCCTCATTCTGTATTAGGTAAGGGTCTGGGTGTGTTCTGCATGTGTAACTGAGGCACAATATTTCTGCTAGCATGTAATTTATCTGTAAGGCTACAGCAGGACGGCTTGTTCTGCTAAAACCTAGTAGGTGGTGTATTAGTGTTCTAGGGCATAGTATAATATTTGCATTGCTGCCATGTCATAAATAGGCTGCTGCTGTTTGAGTCCTGAGGAGATATGTGTTATTTCTCAAAGTGCTTGCCAGTGAAGGGTTTGCAGTTACTGAGATGAATGTGTGTGGAAAAGGAGAATTAAGTGTGTGCATGTGCCTGAAGAGTCTGAGCAGTGAATGAGAGAATGTGTGTGTGTGTGTGTGTGTGTGTGTGTTTGTATGAGCATGTATATTTGAAAGTGAATATGCAAGTATGTTAGTGTGTGTGTGTGTGTGTGTGTGTGTGTGTCTGTGAGAATGATTGTGTGCATGCTGCTCCAATGTTCCCTGTAAGGAGTGGGTTGCCATGAGCCTAAAATTGATAAGCTTTTTGCAATCAAAGTAGTGCTCATAGGGCTAATGAAACAAAAAATGTTTGCTGAAGAGCAAAACTGTTTGCACCACAGCAACCCACTCCTTACAGGGAACATTGGTGCTAGGCCCAGCATCCTGTCTCCAAGAGCAGCCAGTTCAGGTCACCTGACAATCCCAATTTTAAAAATGTTTTCTTTTATTTCTATTGTTATAATTTTTGTTTTTTAAATTTACTTTACATGTATGTTTTCAGTACATGCCATGTGTGATAAAAGAACTTTTACACAAATAAATAAATAAATACATACATACATACATACATACATACATGTAAGCATATATACCATGAAGGATGAGCATATCACACTATTTAGGGTGAGCTTTCTAACCAATCACTTTCATATGTTCCTTTATTTGCATTCATGGACTCATAAATGTTAGCATACTAACTAACATCTTCTAGGACCCCTTTAACTTGCATGGTATGGCTTTTCTAATTTTAGAATGCACAAGAGGGCCATAACATTCTAGAGTTTATTGTATAAGACCTGAATGTTTATAACACTGTTCCATGGACATTATTACATCTGCCAAAATTTTTGCAGGGAGAATTAAATATATATACAGGCTGAGATATTTAGAAATAGTATGAGACTTGCTTTCTCTCAAAAGAAAAAAATATATATTTTAACACGATCCAGGCCAGATAATAAGTGCTTTTTGATTGCCCAAAACTTGTCAATCAAATGGAGTTTGCAATTTTCAAAAGGAAGTAAAAAAAATACACAGTTTTCTAATGAAAATAACAAGTTAAAAATTTGCACTCAGTGTAGGTAGGTATAATGAACTAATAAAGTGAGAAACCGAATGCAATGACATATGAGAGGTGTGACAGAATGAAAATCCAATTGGCCAAAGAATTCTGATTGAAGTCAGAGAGAGGACAGAGAAAAAAGCAGCAAATCTGTAATGGAGAAGGAAAGGTGTGAAATAATGAAAGCCCTGCACCAATGGCAGCAAAAGCAAACCACAATATGCTACATTGTAATCGGAACTCGTGGAAAGAGAGAGAATGTGTGTTAATTGGAGTATTGGGGAAGAGTCATCAAAGTTAATACAAGAAATATGTCAACTTCATTGTCAGAAAACCATCTGTGGCAGCTTTCGCCTGTTTGTGCCATCCCAATATCTCAGAAAATTGATACATCCTCGTTATTTATAGGGGAATATCCCTACATGCAGCTGCGTGCAAAGCACTTTTGTACATGTTCAAATAAAGCACAACCTTGTAAATATCAGGACAATTGTCATTTAGTACATATAAGTAAGATGGAAAATGTAAATCATTTCATTATCTGCAGCTTTATCGAAATTAGAAAATATCTTCCTATTGTACCACTCTCATTCTAATTTTGGATAGATCATTGGTGGTTTTTGTGTTAGTCCACTTGAATGCACAGATATAAAGGTTAACAAGTTAAAACAAAATATATAGGTTGATACTCTTTTCTTGGCCTAACCTAATACATTTCATGACTAGCTTTTCGGAGCTCATATTCTTCCTCATGTTAGAATAGAATGAGCTCATGTTGGTACTTTGTAACGTATTTCAGGCTCATGCTGTGAAAGCTATGATGAGTTAAATATTTCAGAATGATTTACTACTGAATTTTCTGTAAATCATCAGCTCTTGTTTATCTAAAATATTTCTTTTTAAGAACATAAGACTTTCCATACTGGGTCAGACCACAGGTCCATCAAGCCCAGGATCCTGTTTTTTATGGGAATGTTTCTTTTAAAAATGCCATTAAGATGCTGGAAATTATTTTCATGCATCTTTGCTGAAAGCATTAATTTACTGGCACATGTTAAACAATGAATCTCAATCTACAGTCAAAAACTTTGCACATGACCAGTGAAAACATGAATGATTTTACCATATACATAAGCAGTTCATGTGGCTTTAGACATGTGATGGCACTATAGAAACCTTTGATGGATGCATTGTTGGTTGAAACCTCAATAAGCATTTTGGAAAATTTAGAATTTTTGCACTATGATTTCTGAAATTACAGGGCCATAGGTGAAATGATGGAAGCTTTCAGTGTCAAGTTGTTTTCCGTTGTTAGATGGGTCTATTATAGATCATGAACGGCTTTAGTTGATGACAGACTGGTAGACTCTACCTCCATGTGCCAGCAGGAAACTGAAAGCTTGCCTTGCCTTTTGATACTAGTAGCAGGAAAGTAAAAGTAAGATTTGAGCTGCTTAGGGCTCCTGTACATAAAATATAAAGCCACAGAGAACACCAAAGAAAAATGGAAAATTGGACATGAAATAGTCCAATAGGATCTGAAACTGACATACTGTATCTAATATACAGTAGCAAGCCTGGCAACCTTTGGATATTAATTTTCTAATAGTATATATAATGGATTGATATAAACATTGTCCTCTAATTTTAAAAATTCAAGTCTTATATTGCAGTTATTTGCCTATGTTTCATATGTCTATACAAGTATCAAACAGTATTAAGCATCTGGCAGGGTAGCAGAGTATTTATTTTAAAAACCTATAGACCACAAATAACAACTAAACTTGGACTAAGAGGTGTACATATAAACATAAAGTAATACATACAAATATATCAAAACATAAAATACATTCTAAAACCTGCAAACATTAGCACACATTTCTCATTTTCCCATTAATCTTTCCATTAATCTCTACGCTTAGATCAATGAATCAAATTAAGCTTTGTTACAAAAAAACGTTTTTAGTTGCTGCTGGTAACTTTTTATATCTGTGATTACTCTGAGCTGGTGAGGTATTCCATTCCATGATTTTGATCCCATTAAGGAGAAAGCCCTTTTATGAGTTTCAACATAATGAATTGTAGCTGGTGATGACGAATCTAATAAAACTTCATCTGGGATCACAATGACCGATTTGGTCTATGCAATTTTAATAACTAATTTAAATCTAGACTTCCTTCCTTAATTACCCTAAAAATTAATGTTAGTATTTTAAATCGTTATTTTACTGGAATCCAGTGAAGCTTTATCAAAAGTGGAGTTACATGATCTCTAAACTTTCCCGGCATTATTATGTGCGCAGCTGAAATTTTGCAGCATCTGCATTCTGCAATGCCTGTACACTATATTTTGACAGATCAATTAAAAGCATAACAATTGTATCAATGACGACAGACATTGTCCTAAAATCTGATGTTTCTAAAATATAATCAAGATGTCGAATGGCACCAACCAGGCTCAGGCCCTGGGCCTTTCTGCTTTCATTTTTAGAGGTAATGGGGTATGGAAGAGGGGTCTGGGGGGAGGTCGAAAGCAATGATGATTTTTAAGGCTTGAGGGTTGGGAGGGGTAATTTACTATACCAGCAATGGGGTTTTTGAAAATGGGGTTGGGAGAAGTGATACAGGGTCCCAATCTTTTTTTTTTTATACAAAATGGGGGTTACCATTCAGGAGGTATCTATTCTATGTGGATGGGATTGGAGGGTTTGGGAGTCGTCATTTGTGCAAACTGTGACATTTATTTTTGTACTTTTGTTGAAGAAGCCACCTTGATTGGTGGTTCTGAGGTGTGGAGAGGGGTCAAAGTAGACTCCTGGCACGTTTTTGGTACTTTTGTGCAAATTTTTTTTAAGTGGTTGGTCCCTTTAAATCTACCACAGGAGCTTTGTGACCAGGGGCTGGGGGTCTGCTGAAGAACCCATGGTTGGCCAGGCTACTGGGGATCAGGAGCACAGGGATCATGCAGGTAATGGGCGCGCCGGACTGGGAGCTGACACAGACTACAGAGTTTGGGGTGGGGTGTTTGGTACTGGCCCCTTGGACTGGCTGAATTGGGTTGGGGCTTCCGACGAGCAGCGGCGAGTCATGTGCAAGCAGGGTGCCTGACAGCCCAGTGGAAGCCTGATGGGGACTTTGGGCAGCCATCTTTGTTGAGGCAGCCCTATAAGATTTAATGGGTGCCATGTTTGGTGAAGGAAAGAATCTTGGTTGAGGGAAGTAGGCTTCCCTAGGCATCCATCTTTATTTGGGACAGTATGTACTCCCCTCAGCAGCCATCTTTAGTTAGGGCAGTGTAGGCATTATTGTGGGCAACTATATGCATCATGGTTGGGGGCCACTGTTGCGCTAGGGAGAAGTCATGTTAAAAAAAATAATGTTTTTTAAAGGTATTCCTGCCTCGTTTTCCTTTCTTTCACTTCCAGCATTGATGTTTCCAGGCAGTTGCAGCAGCAAGGTATTCAGATGGCTCCAAAGAGAAAGGACACATCTGCATTGCTTCCCCGGGCTCATGCGAACAAAGGAATGACAGCAGCCCCAGAGAATGAGAAGCCACGGGATGGAAGATAACGAAAGAATAGCAGGATCACGGACCCGGTGCTGTGAGGAAGAAGAAGATTGTTGAACCGGGATTGCCCTCGCAGCAATAATGGCACTCTCTGGACAGGCCAGTCAGACATTGAAGAACTCATATCGGAGCTTCGTCAGCAGGTGGAGATGCAAGGCACAGACTGGCTGCAGCAACATATGATGAGCCTAGTGGTCCCTGATGGGGGCCGACAGATAGGAAGGGCAAGCGTTTCCCCACAGGATGGTGATAATCCTTCCTCGCCAAAAGGCTGTACAAGTTTCCGATTGAGGGACAGAGGTAGGCGGCAGTCACTCAGAGTGATTCTGATGCTGACTCGACCCCTGATAGTAGTGACAAAGAGATAGCTCTAGCCACAGTTATGCAGAATGCATTAAAATTGTTTAAGAAGAAATGGTTGTCCGGGAGAGCTGGCTCAGCCTCAAGTCTTTGGGGCACAGATGCTGGGTCTTTGGCAGCAGACACCTGCGCTCAAGAAGGAAGTCTTGTGTGGGGTTAGCTCGCTTGCACACAGCATTCCCAGAAAAAGTAAGAGAAAAATCTAGAAACGGGAGTTTATAGACATATTCTCCCTTTTAATAAGGGACCTGGATAGTGGCGGAGTGAAGCACATGAAAAAAGTGAGGAGGTGAAATAAAGGAGACCAGAAATTCTAAAAAATATATACAATTGGGTAAATGTATTCATGAGCATAGTAGTGGAGCAAGAGCCAGAACAGCCCCCCTACTTGATTATATACCTTGACGCAATCATGAAGGCGCATAAGTAGGGTAGTTGGGCTTGGTTGAAATACAATATTAAGTTCCGGAGAAGTATGACCCAAGACAGCTCTACTTCCTTGAGGCACAGGATGTTGGACCTTGGCTAGACGAGATGACGATGCATAAGGCATCCTTGTCTGAGAGGCCAGCACAGGTACCTCTCGGGATAAAGCATCGCAGCCCTCTGCGGGTAGGCAGGATGTATATAGGCAATTCAATGCCGGTCATTGTACATAGACCAACTGCAAATTCAAGCACATTTGCTCTTCCTGAGGCCTTGACCGGCACCTGGCCAATTAATGTCGAGGAGCAAGTAATCATAGACAGCAAATCTACACCGTTGCCATGCTAATAAACCCTGGCTACAGCTCTACCCTCTATTGGGGTAAAGCAGTGGAGCTCATGGCAGGTTTCATGGCTGGTTTTCCTATTCCCTGCCATTCTGATCTCCCCCAGCCCAGATTCTTCCCATTTGCAATGCACAATCATTGACTGCAAATTCATGAAGGGCAAATTCGTGGGCCCCTTCACATCTCCCCCCCTTTCACGAACATGGTGATATCCCTGTTAGAAATGGTCCCAAAGAAGGAGCCTGGGAAGTTCAGGCTCATCCACAATTTTTCCTATCTGCTAGGAAATTCTGTGAATGATCTGATTGATCCTTTTTTGTGTTCAATATATTATGCATCTTTTGATTCAGTGATAGCAATCATAAGGGAAGCAGGTGACCAGGTTGAGCTGACAAAGGCGGACATAGATTCCGTGTTTCAGCTGTTGCCAGTTCACCCTGAATCCTTTCACCTCCTGGGTTTTTCAATTAGAGGACACTTCTAATTCAATAGGTGTATCCTGATGGGCTGCTCGATATCATGCACCTACTTTGAGCTATTTAGCGCCTTCCTACAGTGGGTGGTTGAGCAGCATTCGGGCACATTAGACAGTTAGTGGAGTGCGTTATAATATTACATGCCACGCAGCACACATTCCTAGCATTGAGAATAATATTGCCGATTCTCTTTCCTGCTTCCAGTGGGCATCTTTCAGATGCTACGTTCCAGAGGCAGATCATCTCCCAACTCCTATAAGAACATAAGAACATGGGTCAGACCAAGGGTCCATCAAGCCCAGCATCCTGTTTCCAACAGTGGCCAATCCAGGCCATAAGAACCTGGCAAGTACCCAAAAACTAAGTCTATTCCATGTAACCATTGCTAATGGCAGTGGCTATTCTCTAAGTGAACTTAATAGCAGGTAATGGACTTCTCCTCCAAGAACTTATCCAATCCTTTTTTAAACACAGCTATACTAACTGCATGAACCACATTCTCTGGCAACAAATTCCAGAGTTTAATTGTGCGTTGAGTAAAAAAGAACTTTCTCCGATTAGTTTTAAATGTGCCCCATGCTAACTTCATGGAGTGCCCCTCAGTCTTTCTACTATCCGAAAGAGTAAATAACCGATTCACATCTACCCGTTCTAGACCTCTCATGATTTTAAACACCTCTATCATATCCCCCCCTCAGTCGTCTCTTCTCCAAGCTGAAAAGTCCTAACCTCTTTAGTCTTTCCTCATAGGGGAGTTGTTCCATTCCCCTTATCATTTTGGTAGCCCTTCTCTGTACCTTCTCCATTGCAATTATATCTTTTTTGAGATGCGGCGACCAGAATTGTACACAGTATTCAAGGTGCGGTCTCACCATGGAGCGATACAGAGGCATTATGACATTTTCCGTTTTATTCATCATTCCTTTTCTAATAATTCCCAACATTCTGTTTACTTTTTTGACTGCCGCAGCACACTGCACGATTTCAATGTGTTATCCACTATGACACCTAGATCTCTTTCTTGGGTTGTAGCACCTAATATGGAACCCAACATTGTGTAATTATAGCATGGGTTATTTTTCCCTATATGCATCACCTTGCACTTATCCACATTAAATTTCATCTGCCATTTGGATGCCCAATTTTCCAGTCTCACAAGGTCTTCCTGCAATTTATCACAATCTGCTTGTGATTTAACTACTCTGAACAATTTTGTGTCATCTGCAAATTTGATTATCTCACTCGTCGTATTTCTTTCCAGATCATTTATAAATATATTGAACAGTAAGGGTCCCAGTACAGATCCCTGAGGCACTCCACTGTCCACTCCCTTCCACTGAGAAAATCACCCATTCAATCCTACTCTCTGTTTCCTGTCTTTTAGCCAGTTTGCAATCCACGAAAGGACATCACCACCTATCCCATGACTTTTTACTTTTCCTAGAAGCCTCTCATAAGGAACTTTGTCAAACGCCTTCTGAAAATCCAAGTATACTATATCTACTGGTTCACCTTTATCCACATGTTTATTAACTCCTTCAAAAAAGTGAAGCAGATTCATATGAGAGGAGATATGGCAGCTTGGCCCCCTGACTTTTTGGAGTTGATCTTAGGCTCACTGGCTGAAAATATGAGGAAGAGGTATTGCCAAGCATTGATCGACTTCCAGACCTTCCTTGGGGATGAAGTCAGATCAGGGATATGGCCCATACCACCTGCCTCATTGATCAGATACATCCTGTATTGTAAGGAACAGGGCATAGCAAGGTCTTCGGTAGCTATCCATTTGGCAGGCCTATTGTTCTTTTCCAGAGTGTTTGGGATTCCCCAGCTGCTCTGAGTCATTTCCAGTGAAAAGACTCATGATAGGCTCAGCAAAGGAAAAAGGCAGACCTTGGGACTTAAAGCGACCTATCGCGTAAAACCTGTTGACTCGCCTCCCAGTAGCCATTGTCACTGTCTGTCTTGATGGTTTCGAGGTCTGCCTTTTTCGCTGTGCTTTCTCTTTAGCATTCTATGCAGCACTATGCGTGAGTGAATTAGCAGCCCAGTCAGCCACGAAGCCAGGCATAGCTCGTTTAGAGCGGGCCAATGTAGAAATAGAATATAAAATACTTGGCTGTGCATTTTCGGAATTAGTCTTGTGTTGTCTGTTTTAGGTCCAATGTCTTGAATGTGCTTCATCTGGATAATAGGGCACTCATATATGCAGTGGATGCATAGGAGAGTCATTGATCGACCTGCAGGCGAGTACCTGGGCATGGCCCCACATCGCCTGTCAGTGATCTGGAAAGGGATTCTGGGGATGAGGTGGGACCAGTTGATGCTGACTATTCAGCACATGATAAAACTTTATCCACCCCCACATCATGATGATTATTCATCTGGTAGGCAATGACTTAACAGCTACATGTAGCATGCAGCTGACCCATAAAATACAAAGAGATTTCATCAGCATGGCAAGTATGTTACCAGTCAGTCATCATTTGGTCCTGTATCACCCCCAGACAGGTTTGGAGGGGGGAGCCGTCACACAGAGTGGTGGATAGAGCTAAAAGAAAAATTAACAGGTGGATGTGTAGATTTATGCCCACCGTTCAGGGCTCTACACCCGACATGACTTGTTGGATGAAAGCCTAGGTTTGTTCCGGCCAGACGAGGCACATTTGTCTGACATTGGCTGGAATATCTTTAATAGCGACTTACAGGATGTGCTATAGTCACTGCTAGACAGATTGGCTGCAGCTAGGAGAGTGGGGGTCCTTTGGCAAATGGGATCCATTACCAGGGTACAGTGGCATGGTGACCAGTTAGTTAACAAGGCACCCTCCTAAGTTGAACCTCCCTTCATGCTATTCTGACTTGAGGGCTGCTATCCGCAGGGGAAAGCAAGATGGAAGGGGACCAGGGACATGACAGGGCCAGCAGCCCAACAGATTATTCAGACCATGATAGGGCCAGCAGCCCAATAGATCCAGACCCCTTGGCACTTCAACGGCAGCCAGGGGAGAGGAAAAAGGGGCACAACAGGAGCAGCACTCAACTAAGGCCAACTGACGTCTACGGTTGGGACCTTGGTAGGCCAGTGACTCCAGTGATGCTTCGGCTTCTACGGCCAGGTGTATCTTGTGTTGCCAACGACTTGGCTTATTGATTTTGGACATTGGTTACCAGGGATTATGTGATAGTAATGTTAATGTGTTACTGTATAATTTTGTTGTTTCATTGTTGCTAAATTGCTTTGCTTTGCTGTGAGGCTGCAGCCAAATCTGTCCAATAATAAAATTTAATTCTTAATGACTGCGTGGTGGCAATTAATTAAAGTTACAAGGGGGCACTGGGGGAGGGGTGTTAAGGCAGTGGGGAAGGGAACAGAATGAAGGCCTAATCCCTGCCCATATTGAGAGCAGTAGTGGGATTTTAACTCTGGTTTAGAGTCTACTGTTCTAACCATTAATCTATTCCAGTGTTTCCCAACCAGTGTGCCTTCAGACCTGATCAGGTGTGCCACAGAAAAGTCACGACTGCTTGATTCTGAGATCCATACCAGCACCTGGGTTCTGCTTTCAGCACCACATAGCAACAAGAGACAACAGCAATAGTTCTTAAACATGTAGAAGCTCCTTTCTTAGGACATCTATAGTTACTAGAGATGTGAATCAGGTGCCAGAATCGGTTCCAGTTTTGGTATCGTGGACCCATGGGAAATTCCATTTACCATGGTCCAGACGGGTTTTTTTTTTTTTTGGCTGTCCCGAGCCGAAAAAAAAAACCCACCCCGTCCCTTTAAATCTAATTATTTACAATCCCCCCCCCCTCCCGACCCCCCCCCCAAAAAAAAAAAAACAAACAAAAACTGGTCCAGCAGGGGTCCCAGGAGTGATCTCCCGCTCTCGGGCCGTCGGCTGCCAGTAAACAAAATGTCGCCGTGGCCCTTTGCCCTTACCATGTGACAGGGACTATCGGTGCCATCGGCCGGCCCCTGTCACATGGTAGGAGCAATGGACGGCGTATGGACCGAGCATGGATAGCTGAGTCCTGCTTTATTCGGCACACACATCTTCCCCCTTCTGAGCTTCCTCCTTTGAGTCCTTCCAGCCTCTGTCTTACCCCTAGTCTTCATGAGACAGGCAGAACATGCACTGAGCACTGGATGCGACTTATTCTGAGTGCTGTGAGCAGCAGCAGTGGAGGAGCTCTGGCAGCCACATCTGGCGGCCAAGGTAACTGACTGAGCTGGATGCCTGTGCCACAATGACGTCTCTTGTCTCCTGCACTTGTATGCAGAGAGAACTAGTCCTTGGTGATGGGATCATGTGTTCTTGGCCCCTTCCTGACCCACTCTTTATTTTAAAATTTCAAAGAGAGACTGGCAGGTCTTTCAGTTCTTCCCTAGCTCTTCTGGATATATGAATCCTCTCCATCCATGTCTGCATTGCCTACTCCATTGAGGTTGGTGAGCCACACAAAATGTTTGTTAATACAGAGCGCTTTGGGCTTGAAAAAGTTGGGAATCACTGATTTATTCCTCCTCAATCTTTATTAATAATGTGTACTATTGTGAAATAGTGTGCAATAAAAACATAAAGAAATGTAACAACATTAAAAAAATTATAGAAAAGAAAATCACTCCCACCAAAAAAATGAAAAAAATAATTAACCATTCTCAACCCTATTTAATATTGTTAATAGTTTTATCTTTTTTCCTTTAAGACAAAAAAAAAAGGAGATGAAAGCACCTGCGTATTTTAGAAATGGTTTCAGAAGTATTCAGAAGTGGAAGATGTCTAAGTACGATATTTGAGTTTAGGTAATACTTTAAGAGCACAGCAGTAGTTACTTTGAATGGAAATGCTGTCAGAGCATCCCATTTGCATTTGAACCCTATACTTGGAGAAATATTCAAAGGCATTTACTCAGGTAAAAAAATCCTATTTATGCAGGTAGACCTCCAGTTTTGAAAATTGACCTCCTAATATGTGTCTAAAAGTACAGATGCTGTTTCACAGCGTGCTTCCTTTTGGCCACATGTAAGGGAGACATTCCCAGGGACATGTTTTCAGTGGCAATCTGTGTGACAAAATAACATTCACAGGCTGCATTTTCGAACCTAAGCATGGCTATTTGCCACAGAAATTGTACCTACACCAAGAGCAGGTACAAAAATCTGCAAGTGCTTTGAACTTGTCTGCTTTCAAAGGAAAAGTCCACTTGCTGGGCATTTTGAAGAGGGCCTGCATTCTGTACCCACTGTGGCCTGCACCTATCAATTGTGCAGATTCTTCATTTCAAACCAGAGCCACTAAGGCTTCCTGTATTCCATGTAAATAATAGACACAACTGTTCTTCAAAATGCACAGCATATTCGTAGTTGAACTAGTATTTACAACTGAACAGTATTGTAAATTGGTGATAAATGGCACTTCCACAGTTGCCCCCGAAATGCGCTGAACAGTTGCACTGTGTTTAGTCTCAAGCTAGAAACATCAGTCTGCTGTTCTCTTAAATCAGCTGAAGCTGGGCTTCCTCTATTTGCTAGTATATAGCTATTTTCTTAATTCATTTTGAAGCAATGGAAAATCCTTTTCCTTTCTCCCCTGGGAGCAGTCAGGTTGACAGTTATGTTATTTATGCTGCATGCTGCGTTAGGACTGTGTGTGTCTGACTGTGAAGTGGGTTCTTTTGTAATAGTCTATTATGATTTTTCTGGTTTTTTTTAAATTCAGAATTAACTGAAAAACATTTTTATCTGCTGTGCACCAAATCAATTTTAAACATTAAGCACAACCTTTATGTTGTACTCGCCTTTCCTTCTGATCTTCAGTTTTTCTTTTCAACAATTTTAAGAATACTTTCTGAGAATGGTAAAATTCTGACCAGAATAGGTAGTTTGGCTTTCTAAAAAGGCAGCTCCTGAGGCTGGGGAGGGAGCAGTATAGTAAACATGGCCACCTGTGCGACAAGGCACCGACATTGTCCTCCACACAAACCCAGGCAAAAGGCATTGACCACAAGCAGGGCAATAGACCAGCTGGCTAGCTTATAAGTCAGCCCTGGTACCGTTGTGGGTAATGAGCAAGCACAGGGAAAACAGTGGGGAAGACAAGTGGTATTGTGGATCAGTAGTAGGGTTGCCAGCTGGCTTAGGTCAGCTCTGAGATGCTGATCTGTTTCTGGTGTTTCCCATTGCATCTATGGCCTCGTAGTTTTAATCTTTTTAGGACTTATGGTACTACAAGTCCAGAGATGCAAAATTGCAAAAGCAAAACTAGATCAGTATGTTGGGGTCCAGCAGCAGAGGGTTTACTCTCCTATCAGCACTGGGGGAAGCAATTTGGGCAGTATCGGGACAAAGTTAGAAGACAGCAATGGCAAAAAAAACTCACAAAAAGAGCTCTCTCTCACTTTGGGTGACTGTTATGTTTTTATAGACGTTTCATGTGTTAATTATCCTATGAAGATAATACAATACATATAACACTCCTGAGCTTCCATAATGTTATCAACCATATGTATTATGGACAATTTCCAAATAGCCTACAAAACTGTAAATTATGGGGCCTATTTACTAAAGGATTTCTCCCTTTCTGTATCTATGGGAAAAATGCTTAGTAAATGACTCCCCTATGTGAGTGCTTTAAATTTGCATATTTTGCTCAGATTTTCAAAGAAAATCAACCCAAGTTATTTCTCTTTGAAAATTAGCAGCCACAAAGTACATGGGTTAAAGAAGAGTCTGCACACTTTGCACCTATGTACAGGTTAGTAAACAAGAGCAGAACATAGTGAGATCGATAGCACCTAACTTTGGTAAAACCTCAGGTTTTGAAATCCCCGCCATTTATACCATTCCTGAGTTATCTAAGGGGTAGATTTTAAAAGATGCGGGTGCGCGGCTCCCTGCGGGGTAGATTTTTAAAAAGTACGCCCTCGCATACTTTTGTTCACGCGACCGGCACAAACAAGAGTACGCTGGATTTTAATAGATACACGCGTAGCCGCGCGTATCTTTTAAAATCCAGGGTCAGCGTGTGCAAGGCTGCGCAAAATCGGCAGCCTGCGCGCGCCGAGCCGCGCAGCCTGCCTCCGTTCCCTCCGAGGCCGCTCCGAAATCAGAGCGGCCTCGGAGGGAACTTTCCTTCCACCCCCCCGCACCTATCTAAACCCCCCCACCTTTGAAAAGTTACACCTTCTCAAGGCTGGCGTAACTCGCGTGCACCGGTGGGCTGCTGGCGCACCATCACCCGACCCAGGGGCTGGTCCGGAGGCCTCGGCCACACCCCCGGAACGCCCCCGAACGTCGTGCCGCCCCAACACCCCCCCCCCCCTCCGACATGCCCCCCTAGCAAAGCCCGGGGACTTACGCCCGTCCCGGGGCTTACGCGCGCCACTGAGCCTATTCAACATAGGCTCGGCGCGTGCAGGGGGAGCTTGGGGCAGGTTTTCGGGGGTACGCGCGTATCTTACGGCAGGACCTTCTATCTGGAACGCAATTCCCCTAGACCTCAGACAGGAACCATGCTTATTAACATTTAGAAAAAGACTTAAGACTTGGCTATTTAGACAAGCCTTTCCTGAATCTCACTGACTCCTCCAATGGACCTAACTGACTGACTGCAACAACCACCAAGTTACATTCCAGCACTATGTAATTAGTTGTTCCTTTTTTTTTTTTTTTTTGTTCTTACTCCTAAAACTATTCAGGCTTCTTGTCTTCTCCCAGTTCCTGCTTCCCCTGTTTTATTGTAACTTTCTTGCTTCTCTTCACCTGTTAAATGTTCTAGGTTATCACCCCCCCTTGTTACTTGTTAACCGGCATGATGTGATTCTATCATGAATGCCAGTATAAAAAAGCTTTAAATAAATAAATACATAAATAAATAAATAAATAAATAAATAAATAAATATATATGACAGAAAATAATGGGGTGTTTTTATGTTTCATTATTTTATTAACAACAAGTAAAACAATTACAAACAATTCTTCCAAGTACAGAGTTTCTTATGTATGAAGGAATACATAATATGTTGTCAGATAACCATTTTGTCCATCGAGTCTTCCCATTTGTACCTGCCACCTGTTCTGCTGCAGATCCTACTGTGTCTTCTCCCTCCCTTGCCCTGCCACCAAGTTCCCTTTTGTCTGTTGCAATAATGCTCTCTCTGTTTTGGCTCCTTCCTCCTCCACTGGAACTCTGTTCAGAGAAAGCACTATTTTTTCAATAACATTTCTTGCATTTCTTTTGGGCCTACATCTTTTCAGTTCCTATGGTGGCTGAACTAATTATATGGAAAATGCAATTTCTGAAACTTGAACATTTGTATCATAGCTCCACTTTCCTTTCTTCTAGAGACTAGGAGACTAATATTCAAAGGCATTTAACCAGATACTTTTTGAGTTATCTGGCCAGTGTTTGAATATCATTGACACTTATCTGGCTAAGTTTCAGTCAAAGAGGTTAGGGTCATTGTGGGGCAGAGTTATGTTAGTTAAATAATGAGTTATTTGGCTAACTCTAAACGTGGCCATGAGAATTTGTTCCTGGATAATGTTAAGCTTAACTGGCTGTATTCAAAAGAATATAGCTGGTTAAGTGGTGATCTCCTGTTTAGAAAATAGAGGCTCATGGGTCTGGTGGCCCAAACTCCCAACCTCCACCCCTAATGTCATAAAAATGAGGCCTGCAGGCACCCTATCCATCCCAAGCTCCTCCAAACATTGCCTAAAAGAGTAAAGCATTATGAGTCCAATCGTTGCCCCTCCCTGCCACCCTCCATGGTTACTCAAGAAATACTTACCTCTGGCACACCCTGTCATTAGGGATGTGAATCGTTTTCCATATCATCTTAACGATAGAAATCGTGTGGCAGGGCAAGAAAATCGTCTTAGGCACGATTTTTTAGTTAAAAAATCATTAAAAATCGTTTTTTTCCGATTAGTGCGCACTAACTGGGAGTTAGTGCGCACTAACTGAAAATGATACAATTTGACACTTTTCAGGTCAGTTAAGGTCAGTTTAGGAATGAATATGTATTCCTATTGGCTGCCCTCTTATTTATTCATGTTACCAAGTTTCCTACTGACAGTATATGGGGGATGGGAAATGGAAACAGTTGGTAGCTTGACAAAACAAGTAATGTGATCAGTCAATGTGACTAGAACTTGTGCCCTAACCCTGATACCAGGGGTATTGTGATCTTCCTGCACACAGTGCCCTATCCCTATTAATACCAGGAGTGTTGTGATCTTCCTGCACACAGTGCCCTATCCCTAATACCAGGGGTGTTGTGATCTTCCTGCACACAGTGCCCTATTCCTGATACTGGGGGTGTTGTGATCTTCCTGCACACAGTGCCCTATTCCTGATACCGGGGGTGTTGTGATCTTCTTGCACACATCCCGGTATCAGGGATAGGGCACTGCATGCAGGAAGATCACAACACTCCTGGTATTAATAGGGATAGGGCACTGCATGCAGGAAGATCACAACACTCCTGGTATTAATAGGGATAGGGCACTGCATGCAGGAAGATCACAACACCCCTGGTATCAGGGATAGGGCACTGTGTGCAGGAAGATCACAATACCCCGGAGGAGTGAGGGTCAGGCAGCTCCCCCCCTGTCTGTGAAGCCAGCCTCTCACTAGTAATGCAGGGAGGGAGCTGTCTCAGACTTCACCATCCTCCCCCCCCCCCCCTCACCCACACACCATTCACTAGCTGGGACATGGGGGAAGTCAGGAGTGAGGGTCAGGCAGCTCCCCCCTGTCTGTGAAGCCAGCCTCTCACTAGTAATGCAGGGAGGGAGCTGTCTCAGACTTCACCATCCTCCCCCCCCCCCCTCACCCACACACCATTCACTAGCTGGGACATGGGGGAAGTCAGGAGTGAGGGTCAGGCAGCTCCCCCCTGTCTGTGAAGCCAGCCTCTCACTAGTAATGCAGGGAGGGAGCTGTCTCAGACTTCACCATCCTCCCCCCCCCCCCTCACCCACACACCATTCACTAGCTGGGACATGGGGGAAGTCAGGAGAGAGGGTCAGGCAGCTCCCCCCTGTCTGTGAAGCCAGCCTCTCACTAGTAATGCAGGGAGGGAGCTGTCTCAGACTTCACCATCCTCCCCCCCCCCCCCCCCCACCCACACACCATTCACTAGCTGGGACATGGGGGAAGTCAGGAGTGAGGGTCAGGCAGCTCCCCCCTGTCTGTGAAGCCAGCCTCTCACTAGTAATGCAGGGAGGGAGCTGTCTCAGACTGGTATCAGGGTTAGGGCACTGTGTGCAGGAAGATCACAACACTCCTGGTATTAATAGGGATAGGGCACTGTAAGAGATGACTGTAGTAGATTGAATAAAGATCTGATGTTTCTGCTCTCCTCACACCAAACAAAAACAACACACAAGCAGAGAAGCCCTTCTTACAAAGCTGAGCTAGTGAGTTAAGTAGGAGGAAAAGTAAACATACTTGTGCCAGTGTGGCTACTTAAAAAATACACTTACCAACAATCAATCTACCTTATAAATGGCCTGTGACCGACGGCCCGCAAATGCGCAGTAGAGCGCAGCTCTACTGCGCATGTGCGGGCAAGGATGTCGATCAGAAAAAAAAATGGCGGTGGGGCCGCAGGAGCGGGAGGAGAAGCAGCGGCGCCGCGCGCGCGCGCGGTGCCGCTGCTTCTCCTCCCCAGATCTGCCGGCAGATCTCGGGGGGGGGGGGTGTCACTCCCGCGCCCCCCCCACCGAGATCTGCCGGCAGGAGCGGGAGGAGTTAATGGAGCCGGGTGAGGGTTGCGGGAAGTCGCGCTTACGGCGCCGGGAGGAAATGGAGGTGGGTGGAGGGAGGGAGGGAGAGGGGGACTGAGTGAGTGGGAGGGGGGGACTGAGTGGGAGGGAGTGAGGGAGAGGGGGGACTGAGTGAGAGGAGAGGGAGGGTGGAGAGGAGTGGGTGGGGGAGGGGGGTGGTGAAGAGTGAGGGGAGAGAGAATGAGGGGGAGGTGAGAGACAGAGGGATGTAGCCCGTTTTAACGGGCTTTACGGCTTGTTACATATATTTGAACTGTGTACAGTTCCAGCCAGGACCACCTTTCTAAAATGCACAGTGATTGGCAAATTCAACATGCACTAGCATTTCAGGTGCCTGCTAACAAAAATAATAAACAAACAAGTTCTAGTCACGTGAGTGCTGATCATTACATTACTTTTTTTGTCAAGCTTCCAACTGTTTCCATTTCACATCCCCCCAACCATTACCTCAGTATTAGCCTTGGTAACATCAATAGATAAGAGCACAGCCAGCCAATAGGAATACATACATACATATTCATTCCTAAGTGACCTTTACTGACCTGGGAAGTGTGAACACTTTGTTTCATTTTCTGTTGGTGTTCGTTAGTTTCCAGTTCCATTTCCCATCCCCCCAACCATCACCTCAGTGGTAACCTTGGTAACATCAATAGATAAGAGGGCAGCCAGCCAATAGGAACACATATTCATTCCTAACTGACCTTCAGTGACCTGGAAAGTGTTTATTTGTATCATTTTCAGTTAGTGCACACTAAATCGAGTTAGTGCGCACTAACGGGGAGTTAGTGCGCACTAACACGATTTAACGATTTTTAACGATAAATCGTTAGAATTTCTATTGTATCGTGTTCTATAACGATTTAAGACGATATAAACATTATCGGACGATAATTTTAATCGTTGAAAAACGATTCACATCCCTACCTGTCATACAGTCTGTACCCCCTCAGGACAACCCTTACCCTTCCAACCACCCAGCACCCTTCCAAACCCCTTTGACAGCTAGGATCATGGCTCTCAGAAGCTTGCAGTATTTCTCTGATGCTGGTGCTAACACTTTCAACTTCGTTGTCAGATCTACACTGGAAGCAGCCAGGAGAAGGATGAGAATATAATGATCCTGGCAGCAAAGGGGTGGTGCCGAATGTATGGAAGGCCAAGGTTTGGTCTGGGTAGGATGAGGAGAGGGGATGAGGACAGGCTAGATGTAACTATATTTTTTAACGACCGGCAGGCCCCATTTTTGTGACATTGGGGTGGAGTTGGGGAATCAGGCCACCAGGCCCATGAAACTGTTTTTAAACAAGAAGTCGCTGATGGCTATATTCTTTTGAATATAACTGGTTAAGCTGGAAGTTATGTAGGTATGCTTACCTGCATATCTATAAACCTAACTGGGGATATTCAAAGATAGCTGGTTAGGTTGAAAATTATCCTGTTCAAGGTAGCCAGATAATGATATTTGGGGATATTCAGAAGGTCATGTAACCCACATAATATCCCTGATTACTCATCCAGCTAACTTTAGTTATCCAAAGTTTTACCTTTTTAAGTATTGGCCTCTGTATCTTTATCTCCCTAAATGTCTTTTATATGGTTTATAGTTTAGGCCATAATTCATTTTGGTGCCCCCTTTTTGAATTTCCTCCATGTTATCAATATCCTCCTGTAAGGGCGGTTTTCATGATGCATGCCTCACGATGGGATCTCACCAAAGACTAGTGCAGAGATACTCTTATTCACCACGGAGCAGAGGAATAAAAGTAAACAAATAACCAATATATAAGGTCATTTCTTTTTAATGGACTAACTTCATACACTTCATGACTAATTTTCAAGAACTAATATTCTCTTCTTCAGGTCACAATTCAAATGAGCAAAAGATGACATTACTAGGAAATATAAAAGTGGTAAGGTTGCCATAAGTGAATCGTAAGACATTTCAATCACAGGCAGAAATTAGTAAAGAAAGATTTGGGTTTTACTCCCCCAAGTGGGAGCTGCAGATGGTTTTTCTAGCTGTTTATCATCCTCAAGCATCATCAATCATCATGGATTTTGAGTTAGACTTCCATGCAGACAGGAATGGAAGTCCTGCTGTATAATTTTTCTCCTTATTTATTGGAAAGGAGTTGGAAATTTTTCCTTTTGGGGTTGACCTCCCTTCTGACCTGATTCTGCTTGATTCTACACTTCAAATTTCTTTGAAACTTCCTTGCCCCCCTTCTGTTCAGCCGTCTAACATGCCCCTATCTCTTAGCTCGCTTACTCCTTTAACCCCCCTCCACCCCTCCTTCCCTCTTATCCACCTCCACCCCCTCCCCATCCCATCCCCTCCCCTCCCTCTTCCAACTCTACACATTTGTCCTTCTAGGACATTGCTATTTTTATGAATATTCTGTATATATTGATACTCTATATATATTTGTAAATTTCTGTAAATTTTGTTCATAACGTTTTTTCTGATTATCTCTCGCCCTTATTTCCCCCCCTCTTTTGTTCTCATGTTAACTCGTTATATCTGTTTGATGTAAATCGCATCCTCATTTGTTTTCATGTTACTTCGTTATATCTGTTCGATGTAAAACGCCTTCCCAGGCGCCAATTTCAGTTACACTGTAAACCGATGTGATATCCCTGATGAACGTCGGTATATAAAAATCTTAAATAAATAAATAAATAAATAAATTCAATTTTGGATAATTTCCTGTGAGAGCCTGATCCCTCTTGTTGCAGTGGATTGGGCATCCCTGTGTTCAAGGCTCGATCAAGGGATAAGGAAGACCTGCAGTGTGCTAGCTCTGCTTTAGAGGATGGACCTGACAATGACCCGATCCAGAGGAGTTGCAGCTTTAAAGTAGCTATTTTTGGACTATCTCCTTAGTTAGGAGACCAGGAAGTTTTTCCAACCTTCCTGCCTCTGTTTTGATTTTTCCCCTTTTTGGGTTCAGAGACTATTTTTGTTGCACTGAGTCCCTTGGTACCTGGGACTCAGTAACTAGACCATTAGGTGAGTAGTATCTTTCATCCTGAAAGGACAGAAGGTGTAGAGGAGCTCATCTGGAGGAGAGAATCCCAGCCAATGGCAAAAAGGGAAGAAAACTAGAGGATACATAAGAGGAGAGAAGCTGAAAGTAACAAGAATTTTGTTGCTGCTTACTCAGGTAGAATACAAGTGAGAGTAAAGTGCCCATCAGGTACTGCCTAAAGAATTTGATTTAAGAAGATTCAGGAAATATAAGAGAGCTGGGACTAAATTCTGATAAAGTATTGGGATTATATTCTAAACCACATACAGTGGAAAGAAGCTGGGATAAAATTGAGAACTATATTCAGTTTGAGTAATTGGAGTAACTGGGAAGAGAAGGAATTGAAGTTTTGAAAAGTGTGCTTCCAAAAAGATTGGGAGAATTTACTAACGAAGTGAGATCACAAGTTTATTAGTCTTTCTTCTTTCATATTGACTTTAATTAAAATCTGAATTGAAATTGTAAACATTCAATTATCTAATCAACTATCAGTAAAAGAAGCTGGAAACCACTCTGCTTCTCAGCATGTTCTTTAGATGAAAAGACTGTGATGATTATTAGTGCTGTGTACAGAGCATGGAGAAGGGCTTATATTGCAAGAAACAGGTATTAGAGCTATTGTTCTTTCCCAACTTGGAATCCTGGAATAGAGAGAGTTTGCAGAAAGAGTCCATCCTCTCTTTTCCTATGTGACCCTGGGTGCCAGCTAAATGATCCATCTCACCTAGGAGTTACAGTTGCTTTTCACTAATATTTGCTTCAGATTAAATAGTTTCCTGTGTGCACATGGGAATTTCAGTACTTCATCCTACAGGAACATTGGTTGCAGGTCATAAGATTTTTTTTCAGCTCTGGGTTGTATGTGGCTATAAGCTTTGCACACTCTGTGGGTTTCCTTTCCTTACATTGCAATAAATTTGTCCTGGGTATTTAAAGTGAACAAGCTATTTTCTTGGAGAGAGCAGAAAATGGTACATACCCATGCAATGCACCACACTGCAAACTATGGGCCTTATTTTCCAATATCGCATTGGTAACTCATTAGGGGGCGTTACCAATGCAAATGAGGCTTCTTTCGTGCAGTGGGGAAACATCATGTGCGGCGAAAACATTAGCGCCACAATTCTTTCAGGGTTTTATCACAGTGCACGATATTTGGAGATAGTCCCAGACAGCCTGTAGAGAGAGAGAGAGAGAGAGAGAGAGAGAGAGAGAGAGAGAGAGAGAGAGAGAGAGAGAGAGAGAGAGAGAGAGAGAGAGAGAGGAGGAGAGAGAGAGAGAGAGAGAGAGAGAGACTTACTATAGTGCCTATGCCCTACATAGGTATTTGAATCCCTATGGGAGGGCTACCTACTAACTCGGGGTGGGGATTAGGTATGAGCGTCGGGGGTTGGGGGCCACTTTTGCATTCCACATGAGACCTACGGACAGAACAGTGGTCTCTAGTGCAGATTTGCTGGCCGTCGGAGTGAGGACGCTCACTCCAAGCGGAGATTTGGCCAACATTTTCTCCACCTAGCATGTTGTTGCCCAGGTAGAGTGTCCATCAAGCTAGGTGGAGAGAACGTTGCCCAAACCACTTCTTGGTGTGAGCGTCCTCACTCCGATGGCCAGCAAATCTGCACTAGAGACCACTGTTCTGTCCGTAGGTCTCATGTGGAATGCAAATGTGGCCCCCAACCCCCGACGCTCATACCTAATCCCCACCCCGAGTTAGTAGGTAGCCCTCCCATAGGGATTCAAATACCTATGTAGGGCATAGGCACTATAGTAAGTCTCTCTCTCTCTCTATGTCAACACACAAAACAGGACCCTATAATAACCTACGTGAGCAAATATTCAGCACAGGGGGATCCTACTCTTGCTCCTCCTGTAATGTAGTGTATATTTTTCAATGCAGAAAATGTGAAGAAGCATGTTACATTGGTGAGATAGACCAGTTGTCAAAGACAAGTCAATTCACGCAGACACGAGATCAGACACAATAGGAGAGACTAAGCTGATACGTACCTGAGGGAGCACTTTTTGAAACCAGAACATTCTATCAATTAACTTATTAATAAGATAATCAGTTAAAGCAGGGTGAGCTTGTCTCACACTGCGAAAATAACGGGCGGCAAGAGAGCGAGGCCCTAGTGAGGAAGATAAAGGGGAGGAATTAGAAAGGAAGGGGGGGGGGAGGGGGCTAGGTAGGGAGCCAATAGGGTACAGGAATTTTAAAGGCGGACCAGGGATTGGACAAGGAAAGTGAGTCAGTTGGAGCAGCTGTTACTCAGCCTCAGTTGGCAGGGAAACGGCCGAGGCAGCAGGCAAGAAGCTTTCCCTCCCTCCCGCCCAGAGGGGGTTGTTGTGGTATTGTTAAAGTGTTTTGTTATATGTATTTGTCGCAGTGGTGGCGGTAAACCCGAGCCCAAATGTTGTTGATGTATTGTATTGTTAAAAGGTATGCAAAAGGGGGGGGGGGGAGAATCTTGTGCAGTGCGGGGGGGCTGCTGCACGAGATGGCCAATGAGCAAGAGGGGGGCCGATGCTCAGAGGCGATATCACTTACCCTCCGCTCGGATGAGGTGGGGTAAGAGGTCTGGAGGATACAGGCGGAGCTCTACCACTGGGATGAGGTGGGGGGCAGGTTAAGAAGGATGTTACAAGGGGGGGGGGTCATGTTTTAGCTTTGTTATAAAGTTATCGGGCTCGGGTCTGGTGTAAATAAACTGCGGACTTTATTTGACCAAATAAAGATGTTTGTCGTTCTTCAGTGAAGCAAGGAAAAGGGGGAATGTGTTTGGGGGGTGGGGGTAAAAGGAAAGCGAATCTTGCCTCTCCCAGTTATAGGAAAATTGAAAACAATTTTCCAAATAAATTGCAAAGATTAAACTTTGTACAGAAACATAAAAGTAACTAATACTAGGATTATTACACATCCGGTAATAATTTAGAGGAAAAAATTAACCTAACTTAAATTGACCACTATTAATTAGGCAACAGAAGGGGGCATAAAAAATAAGGAGCTCTTCAAAGGAAATAAGAAAAAAAGAAAATAGTGATAGCATGATTAATTTGTGATCAATTTAAAGACATTCAATTTTCAGATGATACAATGGGACTTAAAGCTAAACCTTTTTGGAGTTCACAAACACTTGTAACTGCTCAGGGGTAAAAAACATATAGGGGTAGATTTTAAAAGAGGTGTGTGCAGTTTACATGTGCACATGCTACTCGGCGCCCACAAGGGGGTGCGCAATTATGCACTTTACGCATACCGAGCCGCGCTGCCTTTCCCTGTTCCCTTCCCCCTAACCTAAGATTCCCACCCCTTCCCCTAACCTTTCCCCTCAGCCCTACTCTAACCCCCCCAAAATTATCTTACCTTTTGCGCGCACCAGCAGCTTGCTGGCACACGATCCTCCGACACAGCGGCAATGGCCGCTCTCAGAGGCCTCTGGCCTCGGACCACCCCGCCCCCAGACTGCCCCGCCCCCGGACTGCCCCTTTAGTAAAGCCCCAGGATTTTCACGCATCCCTGGGTTTTACGTGCGCCACCGGGCCTTTTTAAAATAGGACCAGCACGTGTAACCCTTTTAAAATCCGATCCATAACTTTCACTATGCAAGTTAATAAAGCATTTACAAAGAAACCTAATTATAAAGGTAGCCCCTAATAATAGAACTTCCTGAGGTAAAGCTAAAAAAGCTCTTCTCTCCTGAGTGCTATGTGATAAACCTGGAAAAACTCAAACAAGAGAACCCATAAAAGAGCCCTCAATATTTTTTAAGAAACTTTTCGTAATGAAACTAATATCAGACACATAAAAAAAGGTAACAAAGTAGTTCTTTCAATAATCTCCAGATTTGAAGACTCCAAAAAAGTTGTTAAATCCAAGGCCTCAACCTGTGCTTGCCTGTGGACAGACGGGAAAAAATAAAGAGCAAGAATTATCTCTTCAGAGATCTTCAACATTTCCAGGAAATATCGACATAATTTCACTCTAAGATGTTCACCAACCACCCTGGGAAAGTTAATAAACCTTAAATTGAGATGGCATGATCTATTTTCCAGCATTTCCATTCTTCTCTGTTCGGCTCCTTAATAAGTGAAGACTGAGTATTTTTAACAGTAGTAACCTCTTGCTCCAAAAACAATCTCCTGAGATTGGTTTTGGGTGGTATTACAAGCAGAAATATGAGAATCAAGCCAATTGGAAATATTTTCAGCCATGAACAGTTAGCACAGATTTGGCCTGTGGAAGCCACTAAGTCCCACAGAGCTTCTATAGTGACCACCACCAGTTTAAGGGGGGATTACAAAGACAAAAGTATTATTAGAGACCTAATTAAATTCACCATCAGGTTCCTTTGAAACCTCAAGTGAAGCAACAGAAAGCAATGCTACTGGTTCCCCCAACAAAGAGTCTTTAGCAGCTACGGCAAACACATCAATCCCAGAATCCCCCCTTGGAGCAGCTACAGCCATGACGCTTACATACAGTGACGCTGCTACATTCGAGGTTTTGTTGTGCTGAGCCGGTGGCAGATTAATGTTGAGGGGGCTGAGACACACCTCTTCCCCAGCCAAACCCAGCTTTCCTTCACCAGGTCCGGCACTGGGGAAGCCCTCCTGTAATACTGCAGAGTCCACGAAGTCCATGATCATACGCTGCCCGTGTGCTAAGACAGGCTCCGAGGGGTAAACTCAACTCTTTCCTTTACGTTTAGGAGGCATTCTGTGAAGGTAATCTAATAATTAGAGGAGTACTCTCAGGCTGTGGATGCTTCATGCCACCATCTTGTCCCCCAGAACCCAAGACTTTTGTCATCAAAATCATCAGACACTTTGGAACTGACTGAAAAATGTTCAACAAAGACCGTGTTTATCACATTATGTCCATAAAATTATATTGCTTGTCATCTTCTAATCACCCATCAAACCCTCTTTACCTCTTTTCCCCCACTCGCCCCTTCGCCTTGTCATTAGATTGCATTTTATGATAAATTTGTGGCAACCACACTTCTTTGTATTTCTTGAAATATCTTTTTGCTCATTTGAATTCCCACAGGAAGAAGAGTATTAGGTCTAGAAAGCTAGTCACAAAATGTTTATTTTTTTTTTAGTCCAATAAAAAGACATCACCTTTTATTTATATATACGTAACTCCTGGGCTAATGTCCCTTCACAGAACCCCAAAGACTACACCTCAAATAGGTCAAACTGGTAAATTCCTCTCCTGATGGTAATACTCTGAAAGTCCAAGATTTTCTGTGAGGGGGAAGATTATTGTTACTGAGGTCAAATAGTTTTTGTGAGGTTAATATCCAAAACTAAACATTTGCATGGCTAACTTGTGAGTCAGATGGCTAACTTGCCGTTTAGATGGTTAACTTGTGAGTTATCCATCTAAATGGCTTTGAATATTGACCTCCTTATCTCAAATCTATTCCAATTAATGGGGTAGAAGATGTACTAATTCAAAGTCCCACTTCTCATTTCTTTCCTTGTTAGTACTTGGAGAGTACCTGTATGCTCCTCTCTTCAACATCCTGATGATATAAACATGGCTAACACTGGATGGGTTTCACAGATCTTCTTTTACTACCTCCTTCTCCCCAGTGATTAACTCAGATCCATTCCTCCACTAGGACTAACAATAATCTACCCGTCGTCTCTGGCTGAAAGGCACCACTCCTTTTAGATGGTATACACTGATCCCCTGGACCCTAGGATACTCAGACAAGTTGGAAAACTAAGTCTTTAAATAGGAAAACCAAAAATAGAGAGGAAAAGTGGAACAATGTTCTCCTCGAAAACCAAAAGGTTTCCAAAAAGACATGGTAAGATTAGGCAAAGGCATTCTTTCTACTTTTACATATCCAGAGGACTAAGGGTCCTTTCCTATGAAAACTAAACAAAACAGGAGCAAGCATAGTGGCATGCTGCCCTATTAAGGGATCACTAAAATGTCTACACATTAAAATGGTATCATGGGTTTATAAATGCTAGGAATTCACCATTCTAGTCTCCCACATGGGGGAACTAAAAGTCTAAAACCAATAATACTACTAATCTTGTTCCCCTGTGACAAATGGAACAATCCTCTTTAGTTCAGATCCTTTAGGCTTTCTACATATCTATCTTTTTTTTTTAAATATTTTTATTTGTTAACCTTTATTTCTGTGTATTTAAGTGGATTAACATAGGAGCCAAAATACTTTATCCAGAGACCAGAAAAAAATATTACTTCCTTCTTCCTTCTAGTGATTCCTTTTTATACTCTTATGTAAACTATTAGCTCTCTCAATTGCTATATCATGCTGACTAACTACCATGAGGTCATCAGAGGATGTCCTTTAGGTCTCCTCCTTGTTTGTATATGGCCCCTGAATTTTACACCCTAAATACATGATTTTGTATTTTGTTTGGATTCACAGCTGCCAAACCCTTGTCCATTCTATTCTTTAAAAGTAATCGTTCATTTTATCTGTCTTCCATGACATATTTACTTTGTTATGGATTTTCATATCATCTAAGAGGCACACTTTCCCTTCTAGCTGTTCCTCAATATCACTTCTAGAAACAGGCCTTGTGCATTCGACTGGTCAATTTCCATTCATTGGAGTGTAATCCATTGACTATTACTTTCCAAATCATGTTGCTCAACCAACTTACCAATCAGTTTATATATTTTGTACAATGTCCAGACCTTCTAGCTTCCTTACATTCTTCTATGTTACACAGTGTTAAATGCCTTACTGAAACTCAGATAAGATATATTAACTGAACATCATCCCATCTACTGCCTCCAGCTGATCCACTACTCTGTTCAGCTTATCAAATAATTCAGTTAAGTTTAGAAAGATCTCATTGTGAAATTGTGTTGCCTAGGATCTTATAACCCACTAACTTCAAGGTACTGCAATATTATATCTTACAGTAGTGTTTTTATTTCTTTGCCTAGTTCTTTGTTAGACTAACTGATCTATAGTTTTCTCTTTCTTTATTTCTACTTTCTTGTCCATTAGTACTATATATCTGTTCTTCTGCATTCTCTTGGAAATACAAAATAAAATTAAGCATTTATGAGGAAGACTGGTAATTTCCTTGATGAGCACATGTTTTAAAATACACTGGCTTGCATGCTTATACACAAGTAAGTCCTACTATATTTTTGTGCATAAAATATACAAGTGTATCTTTTTAAAATAGGTAGAAAATGTGCACATATACAATGCATTTATATATGTTCTTTCAATGCATTGCATGTATTTGTGTGGAAGCCTACATACATGGGTATATCATACGTGCAGGTTATAAAATACTAGGGTAGATATGTTCACAGTCCTATGGATGCATATATGCCACCATATACATTTCTTTAAAAGTTATTCTCTCAGTCTTTAACCCTCACATTATTAGGTAGATTTTAAAAGCCTTGTGCATGAAGAAATGGCCACTTACATGTGTAAGTGGGCCTTGTGGGAGCTACATGAATTTTAAGTAGCTGGGAAGGGCGCACATACCTTGTGATGAAAAGGAGTTAATTTGTAAAATGCAGCTAGCAGAAACTGCAGTGTACAAATCAACTCCTCTTTTTAGAATTTTCATCACTTATAAGGTCTAAAATTCTTTAATGATGTCAATTTTACAATGGATACCTCTGAATGTGTCTGTAACAACTCCCGCCAACCCTAACCCACCTCTCAAAAACTCACCCCGAATCAGTGCCCCCTTACAATGGTCCATTTATAGAATATCAGACGGAGCCCTATAAAGAGTCTCTCTCTATTTCTCTCTCTTCTCCCCTTCCCCCCTTGCCACTCCTGAGCCTAACAAGGAGCTGTGGCACAGGTAGGTTATAAAATAGCACATATTTTTGTGCAGGCAAGATACGTGCATTTATAGACACACATGCGGCCCTTTTAAAACCTACCCTTATGTGCAGTATTATCTTTAATCCATCAGCCTTTCCTTCTAGTGGGGATAAGTTAAAGTATTTGTTCAAGATATCTGCTTTTTCTAATCCTCCTCCTCGCTAAACCTACCCACCCCTTTAATTTTCATTATTCTCCGTTTTAGGCATTCTTTGCAGTATGTGTGTACTGTAAAACATTTTATGAGCCTCAGCTTGTCTGCACATGCAATTTTTCAACTTCTGTGCTTAACTTTCATGTCAAGGATAGGTTGTGCATGTAACAGGAGTGTTTATATCAGTAAATTGAAAAAATACAAATGGAAATCACTGAACATTCAGTACTCACTGCTTTCAATCTTGATGTCTTCTTTGGTGGTGGCTGCATTTCCCATGGTTTGGAAGACACATGGTCCAAATTGAATGGAACACACAAAAGATGCTGCTGCTGTGGATACTGTGCTAGAACATTACTTATTAGGCACAGGAGGAGGTTTATTTAAGAAATTTATATTCTGCTTATATCTTTCATTTGTAGTGGATTACATATAAAACATACATAATAAAACATAAAATAAAAAATAAATAAAAAATACAAACAGATTTAAAACAAGATAAAAAAAATCATCAGTAAATCAAACTAGTGATTCTCTGTGCTAAAATAAAATTAGTACAATTTGAGCAAAGACATTAACAAAAAACAACTAGGGATGATAAAGAGACAGAACCAAAAATAAGATAGGCTTATAATATTGTATCCTCAGAGTGTTAAAGAGGAAACAATAAGATATTAAATTGCATAAAATTATTTTAAATATGCACTTCCTAGCCAGTGTAATCAGTCTAACACATCATCGATAATGCTACTTTGAAAAAAATAGTTTTCACTGCTTTTTTGAAGGTGGTAATACAGGTTTCAGTTCTGATAAAGAGCGTGTTCTACAACTGGGGCCCAATAATGGAAAAAGTATGGTCATGAGCCTCTGACAGATAGACAGTGCAAAATGAGGGGACTTCAGAATGGAGAGTAAGGATGGGAGCATAGAATTTCAAAATTGCATTTGCCCAAGAAGAAACATTATGATGTAGGAGATTAAAAATCAGCAAAACAATTTTGTACTTAATTTGCCATATCAAAAGGAGCCAGAGTAAGGAAAGGAGTTGGAGAGATATGTTCATGGGGACCAAGCCCAGTTAACATTCTAGCAGCCGAGTTTTGTACCATTTGAAGAGCCCTATGAGCAGAGAATTATAGAAATCTATTCCATTAAGAACTAAAGCCTGCAAAGTAGTCTTAACGTCATAAGAAGACAGTAATGCCCTGATTTTCAAAAGCATTTACAAGCTGGATTTTACCTGTGTAAATGCATTTTACCCATGTAAGTGGGTTTTTGAAAATTGCTACAATATATGCCATTGAATTGTCACTAGGTTTTACCCGCTTTAAGTGCACTTAATACAGGTAAATAGCTTTTAAAAATTAGTATGATCGTATGTTACATTCACATGTGTAATGCCTTTGAGAATTTACCTTCATGGGTTTTAACCTATGTAGCATCCTTAGATTAGCAAAGAATGATTTCACCAGGGATCTAATATGAAGCTTCATAGGCAGCTCAGGATCTAAGATAATACCAAAGGAGCATCATTCAGAGAAAGTATACTTAAGATCATACTCTTTCTTATCAAGATTGAATGGAAGATTATGTGAGAGCCAGGCTCTGATAGTTGAAAAACAGATACTCAAAAATTCATTTGTAGTGGACAAGGATTTCTGCTTTGGCACACAAAACTGTATGTCATCGACATACAGATTATAATTGATACCCAGCAGGCTAACAGTTTGCAAGGGGGAGGGGAGTGGTCAAGTAAATATTAAAAAATGCTGTACGGGGGGGGGGAGAGTCTCCAAGATGGCATCGTGAGGAGAGGACGCGGTAGTTGCAGCTCCTGATTTTGCTCATTAAAAATTTCCTGGATGCCACACACAAAAAGGAAAGGTCGGTTAAGGGAAGGAGCCTCGGCTCCCCTTAGACCCACGAGCATTATGGGTTTTGCTCCACAGCAGATGAAGAGGCCCCAGAGGATCTCACTGGAGTGCATGGTGTAGAGCAAAACCCGCCGCTTTTGGGAGAGACATCTCTAAGTCTTGGAGCCCTAACAACTCCTTCTCTGCCATTGCACGCTATGGCTATGGGACCAGGAATGCACTTTGGATGGACGGCATCTTTGGGGGTGGCGACCTCCGAGGCTGGACCCGTGGTTACTATGGCATTGCTTGCCATCATTGGTGGAACATAAATTTCTACCCCGTGGTTTGAAGGATTAGCTCCTGATTTAGTGTTTGATCAAAGTGGCCTGTAAGCCACCTTAGAAGGGAGAGAGACTGTGAAAACTGCCCGGAACCATGATGGAAATCCTCAACCAACCCACTGGTAACCTTTACTACTAAGTCTTTTTTAGTGAAACCTAATGTGGTAACTTTGAATTCGCTATGGAATGCTATTTCTTTATTAGAAAATTATATTGTATCTCTCACCATGGCTATAAAGAACACTCAAGTACAATTTAACACATTAAGGGGGTCATTTACCAGACGGTTCACACGCGATAAGGGACGTTTCGCACGCGAAAAGTCCCTTATCGCGTGCAATACCAAGATAGGGGTGGAGTCGGCCCCGGAAGAGGAGGAGTCGGGGCTTCACCGGGGCCAACTCCACAAAGACTCCATGGACGACGAAAAGGTAAGGGCCTTTTTGTGTCCTACTTCGCGCCCAATAGCTACACCTTCTATGGTGGCGCTATTGGGTGTGAAACCGGCAGCAATCGCAGCGCGGCAGTGCAATCGCTGCCGGCTAGCGCAGGACAGCCCCCCTTTTCAGCCCCCGCCCCTCATTACCTAAAGTATCGCAGGCCTGCAATACTTTAGAAAATGAGGCCCTAAATCCTGTCATCTCTTTACATACATCTAAAATTGAAGAATTGGACTCTAAAGTTTCTCAAATAAAATCTATACAGAGTGGCTTAATCCAGGAAGTACTTGCCATTACTAGAAGAGTGGAAAATTTGGAGAATTCATCAAGATATTTAAATTTAAGGGTGTTAAATTTTCCAAAATGTAAAATGGTTTCCCCGAGGGAACAATTTAGAAACTACAAGAGATAGAAAAAAGGGGTATCATATTGGTAAATTTTGTATCGTCTTCTGACCGAGACAATATTTTGAAAACAATTATTCGTAATAGAAATACCCCCTATTTGGGTCAGAAAATTTGGATGTATCCTGACATATCCAGAGCAATATAGCAGCATCAGACAATTTTTTTAGCTTTGTGTCCACGTGCATGACAGATGGGTGCCCAGATAGTTATTTGATTTCCGTGTGAATGTGTGATGAAAATTAATGATACTGGATATATTTTCTTCGAATCTTCTCAGTTAGGATTTTTTTTCCTGGATTCCTATCAGCCTCCTGGAGCAATTAGCCAAGTCTCAGATGTTGGTAATTGATTAATAATCTGCATCCTCTCCTCTTTCTTTTTACCTGTATATGGAAATATTGTATTTGCTCTGTTGTAGTGATTCTCCCCTCTACTATATTGTAAATTCAGGAAATGGAGTTTAATTGCTTTTTGTTTATTGAATTGTAATAGAGATAATATTTCTAAATCTCCATGTTGGTCCTGATTTTTCTGGGACATGCTATTGCTGTCTGTAAAATGAGAAAATTAACAAATATAAAATAAAAAATATATATATAAAATAAAAAAAATATGCTATAGAGTGTGGAGCCTTGAGGTACTCTGGTAGAAATTAGGTGCACATGAGGAAGATGTAGCTATGGTGAATTGTGAACAGTCAGATAAATAAGTTGCAAACTATTTGAGGACTGTTCCAGAGCTCCAATCTCCTAAGGGACTTAAAATGGAATGACTTGGGGTATCAAATGCAGAAATTACATTCAGTTACACTATCATATAACATAGCCCTCTGTCAAAACCGTACCTGATAGTATCTGTGCTTGAAAGAAGCAAATATTCTGTACTGAAAAACTTGCAAAATCTGAATTGAAATTGGTCTAATACACAGTGTTGCTCAAGGAAGTTGTCAGTTGAATCAGTACAGCACTTTCTATAATCTTGGCAAGGAAAGGAAAGCAGAAATAGACTTGTAATTGTTGAAAACTGATGTATCTAAGGAATGGCTTTTTAAATAAGGGACGGGTAGATGCTCTTTTCAAAATGTCAGGCACAATCCCTGCTGACGAAGAATCTTAACCAATACAAGAGAAATCTTGTTCCATGCTCAGACAGAAGGGTTCAATTTGGATAAAATGCATTCTATCTCAGTGCCAGAGACGAAACTGTGAAAGAGAAGGAATGGGACAGGATTTTGAAATCTTTCACAAATTTTGGCAAAATTCTCACACTGGTCAGGAGTGACATATCGTCCTTGATGTCAGAAGGATAAGAATTTAACTTCCTGTCTAACCCCTAGATTCATCAAAATGCTATAATAATGCATGGCTAACACCAGCAGTAAGAAAAAGGGGCATGTTTATGGTAATTTTAGAATTACCACACCGCATGCTAACAGCACTTCACATAGGTCGTATCTCAGGGAGCTGTAAAGTTTTCACACCCCCATGGTACTTCTATTTCACAGCTCACAAAGTGCCCAGACAGGCTATTACAATGTTCTCTCACCCTAGCTTGATGGACTACTATCAAGCTATCAAGCTAGGGCGAGAGAACATAGCAGAAATTTCAACTTTGTGAGACTTTCCTCACTCCAAATGACATCAAATCTTCACTGAGGTGTACTGGGTACTGTGCTGTTTGTACATCTCACTCTGCATGTAAAACTGGCTCCTAAACTCTAAACCACCACCAATACCTCACCTCGAGCTATTAGCTGGCCCTTCTATAGAGATATAAATAGTTGAATACTGTAAAGGCCTCCCTAGAGGTGTTCTCTTTCTCTCTCCCTCACCTCTCTACGTAGATGCATTTCAAACAGCTTAATATACAGTAAAAAGGTGTAGTTAAAAACATCACCAAAAAACGAGGAAAAAAGAAAAATATCATAAGGTGGCGCTCAAAACAATTTAGTTTTAAAAAACTTTTTAAGGTAAGACTGACCGTATCGGCAAGCCTGGCGACAAACCCCTTGAGTCATTTAGCAGGGGTTGTCCGGACTTCTCGTCATTTACAGTCAACCTTGAACACACTGTTTTTTACTGTGCTTTTTTTATGATTTTTTAAGATTTTTTAATTTATTTTTTCAAATTTTTCAAAATGTTTGCAGTGTTTTCAAAATGTTTTCAATAAAATATATAAATCCAGAGCAAATTATTTCTTTTGAACTCAGTCCAGAAAATTATTTCCTGTATAAGGACAAGAAAATAAATACCCTCGACACCCGGCCGATGTTTCGCTACTGCTTCATCAGGAGCGCATATTGTCTTTACATATCTCCCGTCAGTACTTATTTTACCGGGAGCATACTGACATCCTTCTTGCCCAGATAGTAGTTTTTAGAATTGGCTTGTAATGTCTCCCGCCAATGATTGTTTCTAGGGGAGATGTCCGCTAAAATTCAAAAGTGGTTTAATTCTCCTGCATCCGCCAAATTTTCGGCGGTGTCTCCTCTCATAATTGCCCAGAAGTATCCTTCATTGTGGACATACACCGTCTCAGCTTACTTCCGGAAAAAAAAAAAAAAAATTAAAACTAAATTGTTTTGAGCGCCACCTTTTGAGCACAGCCTTATGATATTTTTCTTTTTTCCTCGTTTTTTGGTGATTTAATTGAATGGAAAATAATTAGCTCTTTTTTGGGATACGTAGTTAAAAACATGCAATATTGCCCCTCATTTTAATTAATCCCACCCCTTCAAAAAATTTGCATTCACACCATCTGGTAACATGATTATTACATGCATTATGGCGTTAACACCATAACACATTTTGATGAATGACCCTATAAGTGAAATTTATTTATTTGTTGATTTTTATATACCGACATTCGTTGGAATATCATGCCGGTTTACATTGTAACAAATTAACAAGAGAGTGAAGGGAGCGTAGCAATGAAGGAGAGAGGACAGCAGTAGGAAGGATAGAGAAAGAGAGATTGTGTAAGAACATTTGAAATATAAATTAACAATAAACAATATATGTACAGGTGGATATTTGAAAAAAAAATATAAATTAACAATAGATAATATATGTACAGGTGGGCTGGTTGGTACCAGACCATTGATGTCAGTGAAAGGGATAGAAGGGGGGGGGGGGGGGAAGAGGGAGGGACAGGGAAGGATAAGCTAAGGGTAGAGGAGGGGAAGTAATAACACAGTATTTAGGGGTCTTTGTTAGGGGGAAGAAACACTGTTTTTGGAGACTTTGCTTGGGGGGGAAGAAAAGGGGAGAAAGAGGAGAGGTAGATAGGAGAAGGGGAAGGTGAGAGGGCTGAGGGGTTAGAGTGCAAGCTAAGTTTGGTCAACATCTGGATGCGCTAATGTGAAGAGCCAGGTTTTGAGCCCTTTTTTAAATTTAGAAGGGTTAGGTTCAGGCAGAGGGCCGTGGGCAGGGTGTTCCAGAGGGAAGGGCCGGCAATGGAGAAAGCCCTTTCTCTGGTTGAGGTGTGGTGAGCAGTTTTTAGGGAGGGGGTGTATAGAGTTCCAGCAAGGTTGGATCTGAAGGGGTGGGTTGATGATCGGAAAAGTGTTGCATTCTCGAGCCAAGTGTGATTTTGATTGTACAATAGATTGTGGAGAATGGTGAGTGTTTTGTATTTTATGCGGGAGGCTATAGGTAACCAGTGGAGGTCTTTTAGTACAGGGGTAATGTGATCGGATTTACGTGTGTTTGTGAGAATTCTGGCCATGGCATTCTGTAATAGTTGGAGGGGTTTGATAGTAGAGAGAGGGAGGCCCAGAAATAAAGAATTGCAGTAGTCCAATTTAGGTAAGATAGTTGCCTGTAGGACTGTGTGGAGGTCTTGGGTATATAGCAGGGGTTTAAGTTTCTTTAGGATGTGTAATTTGAAAAAGCCTGTTTTTATGGTATTGTGGATGTGAGATTTGAAGTTTAAATGTTGGTCAAGATAGATACCGAGATCTCTCAAATTGCAGCTGAATGCGTCGGGAGGAGGGTTGGTGTTGCTTAAGGCAGGGAGCGAGCGAGCTGGGGATTGGAGATTGTGAGGAGCTCTATTTTAGTTACATTTAAAGTGAGATGTAGGTTTGAGAGGAGAGTGTTGATTGAAGTAAGCAAGAATCCCTAAATTGTAATGTTTTGGGGAGGGATTCTTGAAGCGGAATGAGAATTTGAACATTGTCAGCGTACATGAAGAACTTTAGGCCAAGATCAGAGAGGAGATAGCAGAGGGGAAGGAGATAGATATTGAAGAGCGTGGAAGAGAGGGAGGAACCCTGTGGGACGCCCTGTGTGAGGGGGATGTGGGATGATTCTCAGTTGGCTATTTTTACGGTGTAATTTCTGTTGTTGAGATAGGACGAGAACCATTGCAATGCAGAACCAGTGACACGGATTTCAGCAAGGCGGGTGAGGAGTATGGTATGATTGACGGTGTCAAAGGCGGCAGATATGTCAAGTAGGGCCAGTATGTATGATTGACCGTGGTCCAATCCCTTGAGTATAGTGTCAGAAAGGGTAAGAAGGAGGCTTTCAGTGTTACGGGCTTTATGAAAACCAAACTGACCTGGGTGAAGGGTGTTGTGCTCTTCAAGGAATTTGGTGAGCTGGATATTGACTATTTTCTCCATTATTTTTGCTATGAAAGGCAAGTTAGAAATAGGGCGATAATTAGTTGGGATACTGGGGTCAAGGTTAGGTTTTTTTAGGAGGGGTTTGACTACTGCATGTTTAAGGGGGTCGGGTACTTTGCCATGTGAGAGGGAGCAGTTTATTATGTCAGCCAGGAGTTTTGAAATGGTGGCAGGGATGGAAAGAAGAGTCTTAGTGGGGATTGTATCTGATGAATGAGTGGCAGGTTTAGCCTTTTGGAGGATTCGTTCAATCTGTTTAGGAGAGGCGAGTTCAAGGGACTCGAGGTTAGCGCTTGAATATTTGGAAAGGGGGTTCACAGGGGAGGGATTAACAGGGAAACATTGGAGGACATTAGTGATTTTGTTTCTAAAAAACATGGCATGTTCCTCACATTTAGTTCTGGAATTTTCTTCAGTGGAGGGAGGGAGGAGGGGGTGGTTAGTTCAGTTACATAAGAAAAGAGGGCATTGGAATTGAATTGGTAGTCATGTATTTTGGCGGAATGATAGTCTCATTTTGCTTTTAGGGTAGATTGTCTGTATGAGTGAAGAGAAGATTTGTAGGCAGCTGCGTGAGCTGGGATTGGAGTGAGGAAAGTCTCACAAAGATGAAATTTTGTACTATGTTCTCTCACCCTAGCTTGATGGTGCCCTGTTATAGAGTCCATCAAGCTAGGGTGCGAGAACATAGTAGACATTTCTTTTTTTGAGACTTTCCTCACTCCAAAGGATGTGAAATCTTTACCAAGGTGCACCGTGCTGTTCATATGTCTCACTCTACATGTGAAACTGGCCCCTAAACCACCACTAACACCTCACCTTGACCTATCATGTGGCCCTCCTATAGAGATATAAATACCTAACTACTATGAGGGCTTTGCAAATAGTCTCTCTCTCTCTCTCTCTCTCTCTCTCAAATAGGGATTGTTGCTAAGTTTATCAAGCTATACAAAGTGGTAAGTTACTGCATGGTGTTGTAACTTACAAATTTCCATAAACACACCCCTGTTTGATAGCACATGCTTTATTAACTTTTTTTGATGAATGATGGGGTAAGTGAAATAAGCAGAGGAAGGACTGTGGATTAACTTGGGAGGAGGAAGGGGGCTAGAGAGAGAGGATTAAAAATTAAGTTAATGCGGGGAATCCTATCAGCATTTGTTACCTGCTTTGAGGACCTGAGAGGAGGAAGCGCTGTGGGCAGGGAGGTGGGTGGCCTGACTCCAGAGGCATCACTCAAGGCCCCCAGAGGAATAAGAAACAGCATGTGGCAGTGCGCAGCTACCGCCAGTGCACCTAAGCCACATGCCAAAGGGGCAAGTCCCTTACTGACTTCTTTTTCTTTTCTTTTCTTTTCTTCCTTTGTGTTATTGTTATAAGGAGAAAAAAGAAAGGCAAAATTCTATCATCAGGTTCTCCAAATCTGGCATTAAGAGGACCCATGGATAGTCATGTGTACTGACCTCACCCACCACTGCAAATAAATTTGAGTACAGGTGATGAGGAAACCTCCTTAAGTCCGGTCCCTCGGTCTCCTCCACTGATGCCATTAACCACTCAACAGCTGGAGGGTCCACCACAGGAGGTGAACGACGAGTTGTTTGGAGTGGCTATTGGCTCTGGATCATAGGGACTGATATTTCTCTGGAAAATGAGAGTACAACTAACCTAGATGATGTGATGGGATGTGTCAGGAAGTATTTCTTCACGGAGAGGGTGGTGGATGCCTGGAATGCCCTTCCGGAGGAAGTGGTTAAGACCAGAAGTATGAAAGACTTCAAAGGGGCATGGGATAAACACTGTGGATCCATAAAGTCTAGAGGACGTGAATGAATGTGGAAAAAAAAGATTTGCATTCACAAAAAAGCGGGTAGCTTGCTTTTTACGGCAGTTACTACCCCAAACCAAATAAGCCTGATACTTCACTTTCAATGCATATCCAGCATAGCTCTCTGCTTTAACTGCAGGGGAGAAAGACTGATACTTCACTTTCAATGCATATCCAGCATAACTCTCTGCTTCAATGGCAAGGGGAATGAAGAAAAGTGGATCTATATACAGACAACCAACAAGGACTGAATTACATAGTCTGGGTAAACAAATAAGCATGGGTGTAGCTTGCTTACTGCGGCGGTTACTACCCCTAACTAATTAAGGTAGATATTTCACTTAGATGCAGCTCCAACACTGCTCTCTACATTAACGGTGGGGGTGGAAGGGAAATAGAACCAAAAAGTTACTAAGAGCCAAGAGTAACAGATAAGTATGAGAAAAAAAAAGTGCGGAACTTGCTGGGCAGACTGCATGGGCCGTTTGGTCTTCTTCTGCCGTCATTTCTATGTTTCTATGTGATACCTCAGAATTCTACCAGGATTCTACCTATAAGTACCTTGCACTGTCTTGGGTAGCTATTTCTACTCTTGTGGCCCTATGTCTTCTTTCACCTTCTGGGGCCTCACATGATGTAGAACCAGAAGAGGTTACTTTAAAGGATATTTGGAAGGTAGTTAATAGAACTGATAATTCTCTAATGAAGATGGTTAATGATCGGTGCTCTTTCTCTGAGGGATCAGCTGCATAATTGTTGGACTTGAGCTATAGAATGGGAGTTTTAAAGTCTCATCTTCTGTTGGTAAAACTGTAACAGCATGTCAAATGTTGATTAAGTTTCTCAAAATGTATCAACTGCGATAATTTGAATATACGTTATTTGGAGCTGGTGGAAAATCGAATTAGGTTTAGGAATTTAAGCATTCTGAATTTTACTAGGTCTAGATTGCTCTCTGGGAATGACTTTTTTAAACGTTGTCTCACAGAGGTATTACAATTTCTTCCTGATAGAGTATTTCCTTTGGTTAATTACTATTATATACCTAATTTGCCCAGAGTTCCAGGGACTGATGAGGGAACATTTGATTTGTTTGCCCATTTATCTAGCCCTGATTTCCCTCAGTTTCTTCAGGAGGATGTTATCACATTTAGGGCTACATTGATAGTATCTTTTTCTTCTGAGATTGATAGAGATTTGGTATTCCAACAATATTTTAAATGTAAGAATTCATTATTCTGTGGCCAAAAAGTTTGGATTTTTCTGGATGTCTATAGGGAGACACAAGCAAAGAGGAAGCTCTTTTTGCAATTAAAGCAGCAAGTACTCTCCATGGGAGCAAATTTATTCCTGAAATTCCCCCGTAAGTGTCTGGTACATTTAGGGGGAATAAGATTTTTTGGGTTTTTTTTTTTTGAACCCTCACACTTACCAACATTTATTGCGGATAAATCCCAATGAACCATATTAATAGGGGGATTAATATATATAAGTATTTTTGCTGGTAGGCTTCTCCTTGTAATATGGATTTGGTAAGTTTTTCCTTACTGCTATGAGGCAGAATGCATATCCTAGTGGCTTTTTATGTTAGTTCTTATATTTCTTTATTTTGTATCATTATATTTGATATAAAACTTATTAAAGTATAAATTTAAAAAAAAATTGAGTAGATGCGCATCTACCCTGGCACAGATCCACTCATACACATACAAACGTGCTTAATATAAAAACGCTTATGTAACTTTTTGTATACTGAATGACGTTTACCTTTCTTATATTAGTTATTAGCGGTGGGAAGAAGAAACATTTTTGTTTCATTTTTCATTTCATTTTCAGGGTTTATATTTTTCCCGAATATTTTTTCATCCAATATTTATTTAATTTATTTTGTTAAAAAAAACCAAATAAACATTTCAACCACTTCCAAAACAAAGAAAAATAAACAGGGCCTCCTGAGGCTTCCCAAGCCCCATACCCATCCCTCCCACCCAAAATAATCATGGGTCCAGGATCCTCCCCGGCCCCCACTTACCTGGTCCGGGGGGGGGGGGGGGGCGGAAATCTGATGCTAGACTCATCCTTTGTGTCAGGTACTAGCATCAGGGCCTGGATGCAGGCATAGGCCCTGGTTTAAGGACTGGGTCCTGGCATCAGGCTTGGGCCTTGGCCCTGGCCCTGGATCATGATGCTGTATCTCTGATGGAGCAGGTAATTTTTTTTTCCATTTTTGGGGTCTCTGTCAAGACCCTAGGGTTAGGCTTGGGACTCAGCCGAGAACTCGGCATCATGGTCGGGCCTAGGCCTCAGCTCCTGGGTTGAACCACAGCCTATGCCTAGGCAAGGCCTAGGCCTGGGCCCAGGCCTTGCCATTGCACTCAGGTCTAGGCCAAGGCCCTTGCTTTCTGCCTCGTCCTATTCCCTAGGCAAGGCCCCAGCTTTGGGCCTGGGCCTAGGCCAGCTGGATCAAATTGTTTTTAAAACAAAACATGAAAACCAACAAAATTTTGTCTAGTTTTAACCATTTTGCTTTCATAACGAAATGAAACAAAATAGGAAATTTCATCTAATTTCCTATTTTGTTTCTCCCGAATGCCCATCCCTATTAGTTATCTTTTTATTTATGTATCTATATAGTTTTTTATTTCTACTTGTACCATCTCTGCAATGTATTCCTCTTTGAGTATTTACCAGTCTAATTTCTTGTCATGCCTCCTTTTTTCTCATAAATGTATGCCTATCTTATGTCATCACATCACAGTATACTTTTACTTTTTCTCCTGTTTTGGTGAACCATAGTGGTTTCTTGATTCTCTTCCTCTTGCTAACCAGTTGAGCACACAGATTTGTTGCCATTTCAATACTCCTTTTTATTGTTGTACATAGCTCCACTGTACTTTCTAAATTCCCTACTCCTGAAAGGACTTTTTAATGCAATCATTCATTTTCTTGAATTTGGCCTTGCTGAAAGGTAGGAGTCTTGTTGTAGTATTGTTTTGGATCTGGTGACATGATCACTGGGCTCCAGGTCACCCCCTTCAATAACCTTGATGATACTGTGTCCATTTGTTAACACCAGATTTAATTTCATCTTGCACCAAGCAGGTTCCTCAACTACTGGCCTGAGAAATCTCTTGCAAGGTTTCCAGTACCTTCTCTTCTAGAAATCCTGCAGTTGTTACTCCCAAATCTAATCTTCCATTAACAGTACTTCTCCTTTTCTTGAGATTATTTGGATAGTTTCCACTATAACCGTATTTACCTCATTGTCTTCTGGTAGTAGCCTATAGACTACAAGTATAAACTTCTTAAGGGCCTCATTTACTAAGCATTTTTCACTTAGACACAGAATGGTAGAAAAGCCTTAGCAAATCAGACCCTAAGTTTGTTAGACAACTGTTCCTTTCTCACTTTGATGACTTATTTTGTCCCTAATGTACAGAGTTATTACTCCACATTTTTTTTTTTTTACCAATCTTCTTCTTCCTGAAAAGAGTATATTCTGGTATAGTTACCTCCCAGTCATGATTATTGAGCCTTGGTTCAGTGCAACTACAGTCCCTTCAATTTGTCATACTGGTTTATAGTTCAATGCTTTTGTTAGACACTGAGAATTTGTACACATGACTTTCTAAGTTGTTTTTCTACCTTCCTCTCTATTTCCCATCGGTTACTTCCTTTTTACTCTGTGAGCTGATCCACCATCATGTCTACTTTTCATTACATGGCTTCAATTATTATAGCAATGCCGTTCTTATCAAGTTCATTTCACTTGAACCCTTCTTAGTAAGCTGAAAGCTTCCATGTGTGACGATATGCACTATTTTTATAGCATGAGGGATGAAAGAGGTACAAGGTTAGTGGAAGAAAAGACCTACACTTGGACATCATGCTATCAATCTTTAGAATGATGAAAAATGCTAACAATTATTTCAAACATATTTTTCAAGGTTGTCTTATTGTGTTTCTTTTGGTTGAAAACATCTACCAAGTATTCATGTCTCAGAAAATGCTTACATCTAAAACATTTGTCATTTTAATGTCAATAAATCAAATTCTTGAGATAAATTGTGAACCATAACACACATTATTTTTTTTTAGCTAAGTGACAGTTGCTAACCATGGTCTTTTGGTGAATGGGTTATGTGGAAGGTTAACCCAATATTTTATTTATACATTGTAATCATTATATATAAAAGAAAAGCTCCAGTGATAAACATCTGATGAATGGCATTCAGAGTGTTTGTTCTCTGAAGTTACATTACTATGTCTACAAATATAAACACAGCCATCCATCATGTTATAAATTGCTGAAATTTAAAAAAAATAACTAATACCTTAGCTATCATTTACATGTGCCATTCAGAGTTTAAATGTGCATTAGATGTCAGTCAGAATAGTTTATAACATTTTATAATATTATCCTTTATTTAAATTTGCAACATAAATCAGTATATGAGAATTTAAATATGATTCATGGTCACACTACTATGGAGAATAGAGGGCATTCGAATATGAAATATACATGTTTATTTTCTTTATCAAACTTTTGTCTGTGGCCAACCACCTCTCTCTTTAATAAACAGGACCACCACTTTTGACTCTGTCTATAGATTTTTTTTTATACATGTAATATAACACTGGCAGAAACCTGTTGAAAATTCAAAAGAGGAGGCAGCCCACCCCAGCACACTCTCCCCACCTTGCCCAGCCCAAAGCTAGTTCTCTCTTCCAGGAATGACCGATCACTGCCTCCATCCCCCACCCGACCTCAGCCCTATTCCCCTGTCCCTCTTCCTACCTGTCTTTCTGTGGTTCATTAATTCACCACCATCTGTCAGTGCTGTTTCATCGGTGCTTGTAAGGGGGAGCTCTCTGCTTTGCGGTTCCTGCAGATCTAGAAAGCACAGCCACAGAGCCGGAGGGATATTGTGGGATTGGCAGACTATAACTAAGTGTACCGCAGATTGATGAGTAGGAGAGGGACTGGGGGTCGGGTGAGGGACGGGGAGTGACCATGAATCATATTTAAATTCTCATATGCTGATTTATGTTGCAAATTTTAAATAAAAGGATAAAATGTTATAAACTATTTTGACTGACATATAAGGCAAATTTATAGGTATATTGATAATATAATTGTAAAGATTACTATTTTTTCCTTTGTGAAATGTCAGCGACTATATATGTTTCTATTTGTAAACCACTTATACCCTAAGATAATGCAGCATATAAATTTATAAAATAAATAAACAAATAGAGAAAGATGTGGTGTGTCTATATGCATAAAGGAACATTTGGTTTCCTTACCAGAAGGACTGAACCAAAATTCTGGGGAGGTACAGAGAGAGTAGTGAAGCAGAGGTTTGGCTGTTGTTCCCCTATATGGGAGAAGCAGATGGTGTACTCAGAGCCTTTATAACCTCCTGCCACCATCGCAGAGTATGGATCTTAGTTGGGGCTTTCAGTCTGGATTTTCACTTGAGAGCTTAAGTTAACCTTTTGATTATTTGTTTTTGGGACAGACCTTTGGAGTCTCTCTACATAAAGCTTTGGGATAAGTAAGAATATATTGTTATGTATGTGATGTATATTGCTCAGGTTTTTAAATGATTAATAAATACATAAAATGTCCCTGTAGTTTAATTTTTTGTGCATGTTTTTTGGTAACTGTTTTAGTTGTCAGAGGAGGAAGGTTATTTTTTCCACCCTTCCTGCCTCAGGATGGGTTGCTTTTGTGAGGAATATTTTGTGTTTTTGGGTTACTGAGTACCTGAGGGCTCAGGGCTCAGATGTTGCTGGTTTGAGATGTGCCGTCCCTTTCAAAAAGACTGGGAGAAGAAGAGGTGTCATCAAGGAAGAATGGAATCATATAGATTAGGGATGTGCAATCATTTTTCCAGAATTAGGCAATGTCAATGAAATTGCCTAATTTGGAATGGTTTGGGAGAACTGAAAAACAATTGATATTTTTCAGAAATTTCGGAAAAAGAGTTAGTGCGTGCTAACGGAAGTTAGTGTGCGCTAACTCCCAATAGTGCGCACTAACCCTGAAAAAAAAAACCCTGAACCATGGGAAAAATGAAATTCCCGTGGGGGGGCCCCGAAACAAAGCCTGACACAAATTTTTACCCGAAGCACATCTCTAGTATTGATTTCCAAGGAGAAGGCTTTGCGGTATTGTGTAAGAGTTCTGTATGGACTTAGGAATAAGCATCAAAGGAGAGTGGTGTGGTAAGTTGTTCATCAGGTGCCACAAAGTGGAGAATGAAGAGTGGTGAGGATTATGGGAAAGGCGTGAATACTGGGACTTTGTTGTGAATTCAGGAAGTAAATTTGGGTAAATTGCCTTCCCATTCCTAGGGCAGGATCTGGAGAGTAAAATACTGAGGGACGAGAAGAATCAAATTATTCAAGGAACTTGCTGTAAAAAAATTGGAGAACTGGTTGTTGGAAAAAGTATGGTCACAAATTAAGAGGTAAATTGTAAATCCGGCATGCACCAAAATTCGGAGATGCGCGCTCACCCACCAAATTTTAAAAGCTGCCCAGATGCGCAAGTATCTCCCACTGTGTGCACATCTCAAACGTTTCCAAAAGGAGGTGGGGCATGGGCATGATCTGGGCAGGACATAGGTGCCTCGGGGCATGGCCAAGAGCTGCACATGTATATATTTACACACCTGGGCGAACACCATTCAGTGGCACGTAAGTGTACTTCTGCTATGGAGCAGGCATAAATTTAAAAAAAAAACCAACAAAAAAACAAACTAGCCATAACTGAGGTGATTTAAGGCTCTGGGGTAATTGGGGCGAAGGCTATTAAACTATTAAATATTGGAAGACCTAGGTATTAACTGGCAGAAAGGATGGAAGAACTGATGAAACTGGCAATGGACACATGCCCCTTTTAAAATTCCCCAATTTACACAGTAGAAGCAGGATTACTATGCACAGACATGTGCCTACTTAACATTGGGTGCACATGTGCACATATACGTCTGCAAGTTATAAAATGGCTGCACATCTGGGTGTCCTCCGACACACATACGAAAGTGCACCCTTGCGCCGGTTTGAAGGTTACAGTCTTTGTTTCATTTCTGAAGAGTAATTGGACAGTTTTAAAGTGAGTTATTAAAAAATATCAATTTACACTTTTAAAACATCAGGAAAATTGAATTGGAAACTGCCCACACTCCAGCATGGTCAGTGCTGCAGTCTGGGCTTGGAGATCATCAGTGCTGTTTACAAGATGTGGAACAAGAGACTTATAAATAGGTTTTGAGAGTGGATGTCACAAAGGGCCTTGATGCTGAACTTCCTTCCATGGGGGATCCTGGATTCTCAGGTTTGGTGTGGTGAAAACTGCACATTTATTCAGAGTTGCACATGTAAAACTTAGCTGTGCATGCAAATAGCACATATTTGCGTACATGCTATTTTATGAACCTCAAATCATACATGCACAAATACTGGTCTGCGAATAAATGTGTTCATATAAAAAAGAGGGTGGGCGAGGCATTTCAGAGCAGGGCCAGCATTTATGCTATAAATTGCTATTTCATAACCTGTGACCTGCTTATAGTTACACTTGCTAATTATCTGGTGTAAGTGAGACTACAATTCTTTTTAGCCAAATACTGACTTGGTGAGGAGTCAGGGTTAACTGGTGGGAGTTCAGGCTGAAGAGCCAGGAGGGTTTAATGACCTAGAGAGAGACTGGGCAAACTGGTGGACTAATTGGTAAAATTTGTAATTTCCTTCATGCGTACATGTTACAAAATTTGATGACTTACAGGTGTAACCCCTTTTTTGGAGGAATATTTCTTCTCAGGGCAGACAGCTAAATTCTATCCTCTGGGGTTGTTTGGCTAGCATGTTACATCCCACGCTGACTCTCAGTCCCTGAGGGGGATTCTTTTAAATTGGGGTGGGAGTAGGGTGGGGGGAAGCTCTCGTTTATGGTCCAGACAATGAAAACAGGTTGCATGTATGTGTATGTGTACTATAGTGGTGCTTCCCATGAGGTAAGAGGCTAGAATAAGCAGACAGGACCAGGTCTGGGTGTTAAATTAAAAGTTTACTGATTGGTAATAATACATTAAAGCCCATTATCCAGGTGTGAGTTTACATCTGACTGATGGTAGGTGACCTTAATCCAGACCTCTGGGGAGAGCCCATGGTGATTTTAAATGCACATAACTCTCCCAGCAGCTATGTGGGAATCCTACTAGAGGTATCTCCATCTTTACTGAAAAATCCCACCTTTAGGCATCTTCATACTGGACACCCAGCCGGTCCCTTGGGGGGGAAATCCGTATAGGATCTCCTGATCTTGTTCTTCCTTCCTTTAGTCAGTTATTCTTTCATCATTTATTCTCTGATCTTTATGGGGGACTTCTTGTAAGGAAAAGTCAGTAGGATCAAGCTATTACTCCTGCGCTGAAATCCCAAACCTCCTCACACTGTTTGTTCAAAACATACTTCTAATGGTAAAACTGAGTATCTCTTCTGCCTTCACTGTCTTTCTGTGACATTGTGAGGACCCTTGGTCTCTGTAGAGATGACTCCTCCCATGGGGAGGGGCCCCGTGGGGAACCACAGCGATAGGCGGAGGAAAGCTTTATTGTACTGCTGTAGATAGTTGATAAGATGCAGGAAGGAAGGGCACTGAAGTCTGCAAGGTGCCTTTATGTTCAGACAGTCTCAGATGTAGAAGTCTCACCCAGATGTTCAAGATAGCTGGGAGCCCGCGGTGCTCGAGCAAGGCCGAGCCTGGTGGGTGGAGTTGGAGCACCGGATTGTAGAGGTACTCTCAGGACGGTAGTATGGCATCTTCCTGGTAATGAAGATGGTGGGACCGAAGGTCCGTGGTGCAGGATACACAGACAGGTAGGCCCTCGAGGAGCGAGTATCTGATAGTCTAGAATCCTGAAAATAGAAAGAGAGAGACCCCTGAGGAGTGGTTGTCTAGTTAGTAGAAGCCCTGAAGGGTGGATGGAAGCAAGAGACCCCTGAGGATCGGGTGTCTAGAGCTTTGTAAGGAGCAAAATCCCTGGAGGGTAGCGAGGCATCTAAGTGAGCAGTTTAGAGTGGTCAGAGAAGCTTGAACCGAAGTCCTTGCTAATTCAACAATGGTAGCGAAGCGGAGGCTTTAAATACCCAGAGGTATTGACATCATGCGGTGGGGACGCCCCCGAGGTTCCTACAAAAAAGAAACCTGCACCAGCAGATTTGGAGGGTCTGATGAATCCCTTCTGCAGGTTCTCTTGTATGTAGCTGGACATGGCTTTAGTCTCAGCTACTGAAAGAGGGTAGACTCTTCCCTTGGGAGGTTCTGAATTAGGCTTCAGATTTATGGCGCAGTCAAATACTCTGTGTGGTGGAAGTACATCTGCTGCTTGTTTTGAAAAAATATCCTGGAAGGAGGATATTGTTGGGGTAAGCCAGGTAACAATGGTGTAGTAGGCATGCAAATGAAACCTCCGCAAGGCACCAGCTGTGACAGTCAGGCCCCCACTGGGACAGTTCCAACGTGGCCCAATTAAATTGAGGCATATGATCTTGAACCCAAGGCAGCCCAAGTACCACCAGATGCATGGTCTTTTCCAATTCGAGAAATGAGATGGATTCAGAGTGTAAAGCTCCAGTGCACAGGCCAATGGCCTGAGTAGACAATGAAACTTCTCCATGATGTGGTTCTCCATGGATAGATGACAATAGCAAAGGTTTAGCTATTGGTGTGGTAGGAATCCGTAGATGTTCAACCAAGTGCTTCAAAATAAAATTACCTCCGGCACCGGAGTCAATGAGAGCAAGAGTTTGAAATTCAAGGCCTCCGCAGAGCAGAGATACTGGTAATGATAATGGAGGAGTAGGGGATATGAGGCCCAGGAGAAGTCCTCCTACAGATCCTAGGCCCGTCAGTTTCCCATACAGAAAGGACAAGTTTGGATGGCGTGCCCCGATTGGCCACAATACATGCATAACCCCACGCGTTTGCGAAAACGTTTCTCCTTGGAAGTTAAATGGCTTTGGCCTAATTGCATAGGCTCTTCCTCTTCTAAGGAAGTTGGCAGTAGACTGGAAGCAACAGGCACAGGTTTAGGATGGTTAACCCCCACCGAGGATGTTTGTGGGCTCTTAGCCTCCTGAGTTCGGTCTCGGATACGGCAGCCAATCCTCCCAGCCAGTTCCATCAGGGACTCAAGGGTATCAGGCAGTTCATGAGCCACTAATTCATCCTTTAAACAAGAGTTGAGGCCCTCCATGAATATGGCATGTAGACATCCAGTGTCCCAATGTAGTTTGGATGCTAAAGTCTTAAACTCGATAGCGAAGTCTGTGAGCGGCTTATTACCTTGTTGAAGATTGAGCAAGGCAGATCCAATGACAGTTTGGCAAGCCGGGTCATCAAAGACATACTTAAAAAGTTTAAGAAATCCTGATAGGTCATTCAGGATAGGATCTTCACGTTCCCATAACAGTGAAGCTCAAGCCAAGGCTCGTCCCTCTAGAACAATAGGATGTAGGTAGTCTTGGAAGCTTCAGTGGGAAAGAGGGTAGGCTGTAATGGAAAATGCATGCTGCATAGATTAATAAACCCTCTATACATTTTGGCTTCACTCGTAAAGCAGGTAGGCATGGATAATGGTACAGTGATCTTGAGGGTTACCACTGGAGACAGAACTTCTTTCACAGGAGTTGCTGAAGAGTTCAGTTGAGCATGTAACTTATTGAAGGCAGTAGCTAGGCTCTCCAAAGACTTTGTTGCTCCATGATTCACTGGGCTAGGCCAGGAATGGCCTGCAAGGCCGCGAGCTGAGCCGAGTCCATGGAGTTAGCAATCTGTTGTGTTTGTGGCATTGTGTGGACCCTTGGTTGCTGTGGAGATGACTCCTCCCATGGGGAGGGGCCCCGTGGGGAACCACAGTGATAGGCTAACCTCAGAGAGCAGACACTTGTAGGAGGAAAGCTTTATTGTACTGCTGTAGATAGCTGGTAAGATGCAGGAAGGAAGGGCACTGAAGTCCACAAGGTGCCTTTATGTTCAGACAGTCTCAGATGTAGAAGTCTCACCCAGATGTTCAAGATAGCTGGGAGCCCACGGTGCTCGAGCAAGGCCGAGCCTGGTGGGTGGAGTTGGAGCACTGGATCGTAGAGGTACTTACAGGAGCGAAGTGCGGCATCTTTCTGGTGATGAAGATGGTGGGACCGAAGGTCCGTGGTACAGGATACACAGACTGGTAGGCCCTCGAGGAGCGAGTACCTGATAGTCTAGAATCCTGAAAATAGAAAGAGAGAGAGACCCCCAAGGAGCGGTTGTCTAGTTAATAGGAACCCCGAAGGGTGGATGGAAGCGAGAGACGACCGAGGAGCAGGTGTCTAGAGCTTCATAAGGAACGAAATCCCTGGAGGGTAGCGAGGCATCTAAGTGAGCAGCTTAGAGTGGTCAAAGAAGCTTGAACCAAAGTCCTTGCTAACTCAACGATGGTAGAAAAGCGGAGGCTTTAAATACCCATAGGTATTGATGTCATGCGGTGGGGACGCCCATGAGGTTCCCGCCATAACGTGTATTTGAGCGTAGGCAACTTGTGCACGTGCACGCCCTAGGAGGCCCTGGGAATGAGCATGGCGGACTGGAACGCTCATGCTGAGCTGGAGACGCTGAGGACCTCAGCACTTGGCACAGGAGGCAGCCATCTTGCCCAAGGAGGAGGAAAAGAGGAGAAAAGAGGTAAGGCAGAGCGGTTGCAGCCGTCTGCGACTGATGTATGCAACACTTTCACAGCAAGATCCATCACTGGTGCTTGCCCTCCTATTGGTTTAGAGTAGGCTCACAGGTCTTTGGTGAGAACCCTTTTTCCCCTAAAGGATATCAGGCATAAACAATCTACCTCTCTGTAACTTATAGTGAGAAGGACTCTTTGCCATGGATTGCACAATGAGGTATCTCTTCTAAAAGAAAACTCCTTAGGTTAAGGCTGAGAGGCCCTACCAGAGTGTGGAAAAAATACATCCTTACCCTCTGACTGCTTCCTCAGACTGAACCCAGGGTGTCTTAAAATGGCTGGGCTAAATAGCAGTGAAGCATCCAATCCAGATCCTCCAGGTGGGAAGCACTGAGAAGTGGATGGCTTCTTGCCAAGTGTGTTCTAATGCAAGGACAGTGACATCTGGTGGCCAATTCTGGTAGGTGTGCCACACAGGCATAAAAGCTGACAAGTGCAAAGGAAAATACGTGATATAAATCTCCACATATAAATGATTAAAATTAGGTCACAAATACTCACATATAAGTGATTTGTGCCACCTATCCAGATACATTTTGACTTCTCTAGTTAAGTAGCAACTTTGCTGCCACTTAGCCAGATAAGTCTCAAAAACCGCTACTTATCTGGCCAAGTAATAAAGCTGGGTACATTTTAAAACACTACTTATTCAGTTATGTTGAAAATACATAGTATATCTTTTAGATACACAAGTATGTTGTTGGGTAGATTAAAGTGTATTTTATATAGTATATGCACATTTGCGTTCATTCTATAAAATGCATGAGCATGACCGCATACACCCCTGTACATGCATAGACGGGTGAGTGTGTGTTTTAAATTTATCCTCTTAGGATCTATACTTTGAGATGTGAGCCTTTGGGTATCATAATAGCGATTCTCAAACCAGGAGTTACATATATATTAACAGATAGAAATCATCAGGCCCACTACTTTTTTCTAGATTTTGCATGACCTTCAATTTAACCTTGTTTTTCTATTGTAAAAGTTCCACTGTTTCTGCCATATTTTTTAGAAATCTGATATTATTTTGTTTCATGTCTACTACAAGACTGTTCATGTATCCAATATGATTTCTATGAAGAAATACTCTGTTAAAGTTGGTTCAAATCCTGAAAGGTCAGTAAGGACTTGAAAAAGTGACTGATATGAAATGAACTGAAGATCTCAGTTCAATTTCCAGTGGACAGCTATCCTCAACTCTATAATCACCATCACAATTTGTCACTAATTGGCACCAATTTTTGCAGTATGTCAGGAGAGAGGCCAAACATTGTTCAGGCATGAAAACTGAAGTTACCCTCTCACTCATAGAGATGGATCTTCCAGATCAGGGTTGAGGCACATAGGCTAAGCAGCAGAGAAAGGGGAGGAATAGTACTTTATGTAAAAAAAATAAAATAAAAATTAAAGCAACTGAAAAGTGGGCTTCTGATGACGAGAAGATGCACTGTGGGTTATCTTTTAAAGATGTCACTTCCATTGACACTTGTGCAATTTATAGGGATGTGCTTTCATTTTTAATACACTCAAAAGAACAGTTGAATCTAAGTAATGGAGGTAAACAATTATACCAAAAACTGAACCACCAATACAATAGAGTGAGACCTTCATAAAGACATAGCAGAGCAGACACATGTAAGCATTGCGACTTTGCTACAAATGCTCTCTTTCTATGGTGAATTTTTAATCGGTCTTACAAGCTTTTAAATCTTTTTTTTTTAATTTTGTGAATCATTAGTCAAAGTGCAAGTGAAAAAATGAGCACACAAAGCCCAATTGGTGAATATGATAGTGAGGAAACTTGAATGAGATTCATGTAGAAAACCACAACAAATGTTCATAGTCTGCTTCCTACTGCTGGACCCCCAGGGACTTTTGGCCAGCTTGGGGGGCCTCCTGACCCCCACAAGACTTGCCAAAAGTCCAGTGGGGGTCCGGGAACGACCTCCTGCGCTCGAGTCGTGTTGCCGTAATGAAAAATGGCGCCGGCCATATGGCCATATTGCCGTACAGCCGGCACCATTTTTCATTACGGCAACACGATTCGAGCGCAGGAGGTCATTCCCGGACCCCCGCTGGACTTTTGGCAAGTCTTGTGGGGTTCAGGAGGCCCCCCCAAGCTGGCCAAAAGTCCCTGGGGGTCCAGCGGGGTCCGGGAGCGATCTTCTACGCTCGTGACATCGGGGACAGGAACCAAAATGGCACCGGCACTACCTTTGCCCTGTCATATGACAGGGCAAAGGTAGCACCGGCGCCATTTTCTATCAACGCACTCGTGGCCCGAGAGTGGAAGATCACAACGGGACCCCCCCACTGGACCCCAGGTAATTTAAGACATTTTGGGGGGGTTCGGGAGGGTGGGGGATTTATTTTAAAGGGTCAGGGTGGGTTTTAGGGATGTTTTAGTGTGCCGGTTTTCCCGCCCTCCCCCGATTTACGATTTACATGATATTTTAAAAAACAAAACCGCGACGATCCGATTCCCTCCCCCCCCAGCCGAAATCGATCGTTAAGACGATCGATCACACGATACACATCTCTAATTCTCACCATCCTCCTCTATGCCAGACACAATTGGATTAGGGGAGATTAGTGGTTAAACTACTTCTTTCAGCTCCTGATATTCCCCCTCCCCCCCCCATCTTTTTCTGACTCCTTTTCATCTGATCTGAATGACATGGAGTTATCATTCTCACATTGTTTATGCCATCAGTGAGCTCCATAACATGGCTGAAGAGTGGGTGGGGGGACGGGAGAATATTTATTTATGTGGGCATTTTATATATATATAATGGGTGAAAAGTAGAAAGGACAGCCATCGTGAAAGCAGAGGGGTGTACAGCATGGATAGGGATAGGCAAATCAAAGACTGGCTTAAGACAAGTTCTGAACTTGAACCAGGTCCAATTATTAATCAGACATCCAGGTTTGATGAATAATCTGCAGGTAAGATTCACGGACCTCAAAATGTGTGCTTATTTCGAAGAGTTTGCTCATCTTAATTACAAATGTCTTGTGTTCTTTCAAATGTTTTACATTTTGATCATCAGTACTATCCAAAACTATCAAATACTTTGAAACAATCACAAAAGGACTTAACAGGGACCTTGGTTTCCTCACCCATTTCCAAATTCAATTCTTCTGTAACTATAAATCTTGCTGTCTCTGTTTGGTTTTCTCACCAGATTCCTACTCCCTAACCCATCGTTTTACTTAATGTTGTACAGCTTTGAAAACAGATACCATCATTCTACCACTGTAAGACAACCTGTAATTGTATTTATAGGCAGGCAGCTTCATGCTTAACTTGTTTTACATTGACCTGATGAAGGAGGCCTAGCTCCTGACAGCTAATCACAAAGGTATTAAGTTACACCAGTAAAAAAGAATCACCTACAATTTATTTGTTGACTTTTATTTCTACGAACATTGAAAAGGTGTTTTTGAATGCCATATACTGTTTGAGGTGTGGAAACTTAATGGATCTCATAAAGACACAGCCCCCAGTTTCCTGTGGCAGATTTTTCAAGATTCTGCAGCAAAAGTTGTCAAATTCTGAGGTAGATTTTTCAAAAGTCTGAAGCAATTATGTGGCAGGTTTCCATAATTTTGCACAAAGATGCAAGTCTCTCCCTATGTAAAAAAATGTTTCTATTGAAAACGTCACATTGTTTTAAATATTTAGACAATATAAAAATGCTGATTTTACGAAATACAAAATTAAATATTTATCAAGTGAATTGTTTCAAACTGAACTGTGAAATCATTTTTCATTTGAATTGAAATGCAGTGCAACCATCCTGTTTACATTTTTGTGAGAAAGTCTTTCTCTTTCGAAATATTTGAACTTATATCTTATGTATGCTGAAAATGCCTTCAATATCAGTAGTTTGTGAAGCTGTATGTGCACATATAGGGGGTAATTTTCAAAGGAGTTACGCGCATAAACGTAACTACTATTGTAGCAATTTTCAAAAGCCATTTACTCACGTAAAGTGCACTTATGCGAATAAATCCTATGGACGATTCAATGGCATATATTGTAGCAATTTTCAAAAGCCCACTTACTCGAGTAAAGTGCATTTACATGCATAAAACCCAGATTTACGCATGTAAATGCTTTTTAAAATCTGGCCCATATTGGATACATGGTAACAGATGCAAAGAGATTTCATTAGCACAGGTTTGAAACTTATGATTAGTAGTGCCAGTCAGGTTTCTATGAATTTGTATTAATGCCATCTCTGCAAGCTGTTGGACACTAGCAGCTGCAGACTTCAAAATACATTCAGGTCCTTGTAGCTGTTGCATAATTGACTATATATGTAGGTATAAGAATTTCATTATCAGAATCAATTTTTGTTTTATTTGAGAGTTCTTTGAAGGATCAAACATTCTAACTGATTTGGCTGTCCAATCTCTCCTTTTCCCATCAGAATGGGTGGGAGGTGGGGCAATAGGAAAGGAGGGGCTGGATTAGGGAGTAAAATGCATTTCCTTTGCTCTGTCTGCTCCAGCTTCAGCCTCATCTCTCTCCTGTCCCCTGCAGGCTGCTTGTGAGGGGAGGGGATGGAGTAGGAAGCCGAGAGAGAGAGAGAGAGAGAGAGAGAAAGAGAGACAACTGAGACTGAAGGCAGGCACTCTGTAGCTTTCTTCAACTGATTAAATTAGGAGGTGGGGGAGTTTCAGGTTTGTTGATTGTGTGGCAGGATGTAAATTATGAGGCAACAAGCTAATTATGCATAGAGATGTGAATCAGAACCGGTTCCGATTCCGGTTCCGGTTCTGATTCCGATTCACATCGTGCATTTTTTTCGTGTGGCCCGATCGGGATATTTTTTATCGGCTGCGCCCGAGCCGATAAACAAAAAGCCTACCCCCAACACTTCAAAACAGCTCCCTTAGCTCCCCCCCCCCCCCAAGATGTTTTAAATCACCTGGTGGTCCAGTGGTGGTCCTGGGAGCGATCTCCCGCTCTCGGGTCGTCGGCTGCCACTAATCAAAATGGCTCCAATGGCCCTTTGCCCTTACCATGTGACAGGGTATCCATGCCATTGGCCGGCCCCTGTCACATGGTAGGAGCACTGGATGGCCCACGCCATCTTTAAAAATGGTGCAGACCATCCAGTGCTCCTACCATGTGACAGGGGCCAGCCAATGGCATAGATATCCTGTCACATGGTAAAGGCAAAGGGCCATCGGTGCCATTTTGATTAGTGGCAGCTGATGGCCTGAGAGCGGGGGACCCCCACTGGACCACCAGGTAATTTTAAAAAGTTTTGGGGGGGTCAGGAGGGTGAGGGAAGCTAAAGGATATGTTTTAAAGGGTCGGGGTGGGATTTTTGTTTATCGGCTCGGGCGCAGCCAATAAAAAAAACCCCAATCGGACCGCACGAAAAAGATTTCACTATAGTCCCCGAACCAGGAATCGGAACCAATTCTGGTTCCGATTCACATCTCTAATACCTGCCTCTTTCTTTTGAAGAGTATAGCTAGTTGGAGTATCAAGATTATACCTTCTTGCCAATTTGTGTATGTCAGACTTCTTCACAGGCATTTACATGATACTATTCTCAATCAAAGAACAGCACACAAAGAAGTTTATTCAACCACTGAAAACATTTAACTGAAAGCACAGTGGTCATTAGAGATGTAATTCAGCCAAACCTTTTGGTTCAGCCTTCGTTATCAGCACACCGCGGGAAATTTCATTTTCCCGTAGTTCGGGCTGATTTTTTCAGCCGCCCCGAATTTCGGGGTTAGTGCACACTAACTCCTCGTTAGTGCATGCTAACCCTGAAAAATGAATTTTCCCGAAATTTCAGGAAAATCTGCTTCGTTTTTCAGGATGGCCGAACCAGGACGAATGCACATCCCTAGTGCTCATATTGAGAGCAATTTTCAAAAGATTTTACCCAGGAAACTTAACTAGCTAACTGGGTAAAACTGGAGGCTGAAAATTGCCTTCCCCTTTTGCAGGTAAATGTACCCAAGCTGTTTCACAGCATGAGTAGTTTTACCCATGCCACAAATGGGGAGGGCTGGGATGAGGGAATCTCCACACATGATTTGCAATGCTTACTTTGCAACTTCAAAGGACCCAAGGCACCAGTCAGCCTTGCATTTTCTTTTTTTTTTTTAGTTCAAATTTGTTTTATTGAAATGACGATACATATGAAGGAGGCACAGGAGAAAACATCTAATTTCACAAAAGACAGAGTAGCTGCCAAGAGCACTGTAGGAAAATATAACGAAACAACAAGATCTAAATTAACAGTAGTAATAATAAAGGGCCATGAACGCATTAGGCATAGTAACCACTCACCTAAACCATCAAGATGATATACATTAAAGTTGCAAATAATGGCCTATTGATCACCACATAGCAATCCAGGTAGCAATTTGATGGTAACTAACTACACACTGCCACTTTTTCATATTTATAATACATACAAACAAACTGTATTCCACCAAAATTGAAGATTGTATGATTTCTTCCAGTTTAACACCATTTAATGGCTACAGAGAGCCAGAAATATAGTAGTTTTGCTTTTGGGTTTGGCAGCTCAGATTCTGCTTTTCTCAGCTGACAGTATCTTGGAAAACTTCTGCCTCCACCCTTTTGCCTCTTTACGGTGCCTTTGGCTATTTATGTCACTTTTGTTGCCACTTTGCCACAGTCTTAATGCCTTGGAGTTCTCTTCCCTCTTATGCTGTTGTTTTCCCGCAAGTTTCTTTAGAATTAATTAGAAAACCTCTATTTGAAACTCAAAATAGGCTGAATTGCTTCCCTCATTGATTTTAATAGTAAACATTTTTTGTTGCTGTTTGAAGCTAATGAAACAAATGTAGGTGACTTACAAAACAAATGAAAGGAAATGAAAAGATTCATCTGCACATGCTGTGTGGTGGTAGTGACAAGTGCATTCCTACCTAGAAGCCAGCCCTCGATGATGTGCCAATTCTGGAAGAGGTGATGAATTCATGATTGGAAAGGGGATATAGGCATTATGAGTGGATCAGAAACCTGGACACAACGTCCAGGATGATGTCTTTAGCATTACAGACCACTTGCATATTGAGGCAGTGGAAGCTCTTGCGGTTGTGGTAGATGGCTTCATCTCCTCCTTGTGCTATTATTGTGTCATGCGTTCAATTGATAGTCCCCAAGACAGAGGGGAAGCATGCTATGTGATAGAAATTAGTCATGATTTTTTGTTTGTTTGCTCCAAGGAAAAGTTAGATAGTGATAAGGGATGTGAATCGTTTTTTTGATGATTTAAAATATCGTCCGATATATTTTAATTCGTCAAAAATCGTTAGAGGCGATATTTTTTATTTTATTTATTTATTTATTTAAGGTTTTTATATACCGGCAATCATGAGAACATATCTTGCTGGTTTACATGAAACGGGAGTGCATTAAATACATCAAACTAGAACTGAGGTGACCGAAGGTACAGTTACAATTAACAAGGGTAGCAAAACTTGGTGAAGAGGAAGAAATAGGAAAGAATAAAATGGTTAAACGATATACAAGTCAAATTACAAGTTATGTGCAAATGGCATGATTAATGGCTGGATGTTTTAGAATTTAATAGGAATTCCCCCGATTTATCGTCAAAAATCGTAAATCGGGGGAAGGGGGAGGGCGGGAAAACCGGCACACTAAAACATCCCTAAAATCTACCCCGACCCTTTAAAATAAATCCCCCACCCTCCCGAACCCCCCAAAATGTCTTAAATTACATGGGGTCCAGTGGGGGGTCCCGTTGTGATCTTCCACTCTCGGGCCACGGGTGCGTTGATAGAAATGGCGCCGGCGCTACCTTTGCCCTGTCATATGATAGGGCAAAGGTAGCGCCAGCGCCATTTTGGTTCCTGTCCCCCGACGTCACGAGCGTAGGAGATCGCTCCCGGACCCCTGCTGGACCCCCAGGGACTTTTGGCCAGCTTGGGGGGGCCTCCTGACCCCCACAAGACTTGCCAAAAGTCCAGCGGGGGTCCGGGAACGACCTCCTGCACTCGAATCGTGTTGCCGTAATGAAAAATGGCGCCGGCCATATGGCCGGCGCCATTTTGCAATATGGCAATATGGCCATGTTCCCGGACCCCCGCTGGACTTTTGGCAAGTCTTGTGGGGGTCAGGAGGCCCCCCCAAGCTGGCCAAAAGTCCCTGGGGGTCCAGCGGGGGTCCGGGAGCGATCTCCTACGCTCGTGACATCGGGGGACAGGAACCAAAATGGCGCCGGTGCTACCTATGCCCTGTCATATGACAGGGCAAAGGTAGCGCCGGCGCCATTTCTATCAATGCACCCGTGGCCCGAGAGTGGAAGATCACAACTGGACCCCCCCACTGGACCCCAGGTAATTTAAGACATTTTGGGGGGTTTCGGGAAGGTGGGGGATTTATTTTAAAGGGTCGGGGTAGATTTTAGGGATGTTTTAGTGTGCCGGTTTTCCCGCCCTCCCCCAATTTACGATTTACACGATATTTAAAAAAACAAAACTGCGACGATCCGATTCCCTCCCCCCCCCAGCCGAAATCGATCGTTAAGACGATCGATCACACAATTCACATCTCTAATAGTGATGTGTTTTCTGGAGCAGCACTGCCAGAAACTGCTCTATGGAAGTGTCATAATGTCTGATTCCAACCATGACCCCCTAGAGTTGTCTGGCCAAAAATACCAAGGCAGTAGTGACCTTGATGTGTCCTGGCAAGGTGTGGCCCTTTTGGGTTGTAAGTTGTAGGTCCTAATTTAACTGCTGGCAAAAGAACAGTGTGGTTTCCTTGTTGAACCTGTACCTGTGCATGACATTTTCCTCTGAGGAAGTACCCTAGTCCTGTGCCCTACTCTATGTAAGGGATACCTCCTCTTCCTCCATCTCTGTTCTCTCTCTTTCTTCTCACTGTGACCTGAATATCCATAATTTCCATTAAAGTCATACTGAAAAGTGTAGCATCAGCACTGATTACCCCTATTAGGTTCTAGTATGTTCCAGTAACACACACTCCCACCACCTTTTGTAGTCCCTCAATATTTTCCAGAAACCCCGTATAAACCTGTATGCCCAGTTACGACTCAGTTTGACCCTGTCTATCCCAGGCACACCTACTATAACCATCCTTTATGACTCTGTCTATCCCAGATCACTCCCTTTAACCCCCCCCCCCCCCCCCCCAATTACCCAGTCTATTCCAGACACCCCCTGTATGGCACAGGAGTATCCCAGTTTGGCCTTAGTAAGTCCCAGTCTGTATCTGGTAGCTCTTTGGCCCAATCAGACATAGCCGACTAAGTCGTCTGGCTAATTCTGAATATCAGAGTGCCAAAATATTAATTTAGCCGGCTTAGTTCAGAGTTACCTGGCTAAATGCTTTTGAATATGGACTTCACAGTAGTTTAGTTTTAATTTAATTTATTAAATTTGATTATTTCACCTTTCCTATAATATCTCAAGGTGATTTAAAGTCAAAATATCAAAACATTTAAATACATCAATATCAAATCCTTAACATACAAAATCAAAGACAAAACCATAGCAAAGTTAAGACAAACCTTATGTACATAAAAGCACTATAAATATTCATCATATAACATAAAAACATAAAATACTATTAAAAGACAATTGATAAATAAGACCTTCACCGTCTTGAATATCTGTACAAGTAAAAGCTACCTTGAATATCTGTACAAGTAAAAGCTACCTTGCTATCAGATTTAAAAGCCTGATTGAATAAAAAAAAAAAGCAAACAGAATGTTGGGAATTATTAGAAAGGGAATGGTGAATAAAACGGAAAATGTCATAATGTCTCTGTATCGCTCAATGGTGAGACCGCACCTTGAATACTGTGTACAATTCTGGTCGCCGCATCTCAAAAAAGATATAATTGCGATGGAGAAGGTACAGAGAAGGGCTACCAAAATGATAAGGGGAATGGAACAACTCCCCTATGAGGAAAGACTAAAGAGGTTAGGACTTTTCAGCTTAGAGAAGAGACGACTGAGGGGGGATATGATAGAGGTGTTTAAAATCATGAGAGGTCTAGAACGGGTAGATGTGAATCGGTTATTTACTCTTTCGGATAGTAGAAAGACTAGGGGGCACTCCATGAAGTTAACATGGGGAACATTTAAAACTAATCAGAGAAAGTTCTTTTTTACTCAACGCACAATTAAACTCTGGAATTTGTTGCCAGAGTATGTGGTTAGTGCAGTTAGTATAGCTGTGTTTAAAAAAGGATTGGATAAGTTCTTGGAGGAGAATTCCATCACCTGCTATTAAGTTCACTTAGAGAATAGCCACTGCCATTAGCAATGGTAACATGGAATAGACTTAGTTTTTGGGTACTTGCCAGGTTCTTATGGCCTGGATTGGCTACTGTTGGAAACAGGATGCTGGGCTTGATGGACCCTTGGTCTGACCCAGTATGGCATTTTCTTATGTTCTTAACCATGACGATTAATTTCCCGTACACGCACACTATATTAGGCAGAAGTTCTGCAGGTATAAACTCCCATAGTCCTCAAATTAAAAAAAACAAAACACAGAGAGTTCTCCTTTTAAAATTAGCTTCAAGGTGGACCTGCAAGCTCACAGCTGTTTTTAAAAGTCATTCCCATGGTTTGAAAATGGTTATATAGTAGTTTATTTTTTTCTTCAGTAAAATGCATCACACAAGTTGTCTTCTGATTTATCCATTTTAATCTTGTCCTACAAAATTTACTTGCTGCTCTGTTAATTCATCTAAATTATAGATTTTTTTTTTTAGCTTCAATGCACCAAATTGCTTTTCTCAGGGTAATTTTTTGCCTGGTACTCTATTTCCAATATGTTTTTTTGCATTAACTTTCCAGCAGTATTTACCGTAGTCTATCAATTTCTTAAATAGTATCATACATTTACAAGTTCATTGTGTACAAAATAAAGCAGAAATCAATACATTAATTTTGGACATTACTTTTTCTAACCCTCAACTGATTGTTCCTATTTCAGGCTTCAGTTTTACTATTTCTTTTGCACTTTTTGATATGCAATTTTCCCATGTTGGTTTCGTCAGTATTTCATGCCCATTTAAAAGCTCCTAAGTAGTCACTCTGACATCCCGTTGGCGCCATTGGATGCAATCAGAAACTGTCCTTTTTGAACTCTCTAGGTTAAAGAGGGGATTGGGAAACTGATCCAGTCACCCATAAGATAATTGCATCAAAGTAAGTATCAGCTGTGTGATGTATTATCCTGTCTAATGACACATTTCTCTAAAGATCAGCCCTATGATTTCTGTTTCAATTTGTGGCCCGTGGTCAGCTCTGTGCTGGCATTCTGCATCACAAGCGGTCACAGCACAGAAAGTAATTTGGGAGAAGCTCTTAGCGCTTATTACTAAAATGTTATTTTCCCTCCCAGAAACTATTATTATTATTACGTAACTATTATCTATATTGCTGTCATCTGGGAATGCTGGTGCTTCAAGGCCCAATATTCAAAGTTATCTGGTTCTCTAAGTTATCCGGATATTATTTATCTGGTTAACTTAGAATGGATATTCAGCAGCATGGCTGACTTCAACCAGTTCTGAGGTTTCCCCTGATGCTAAAGACCATGCAGCTTGAACTCCTATAGTTCTCTTCTCCCCAGCAGCCCAGTTCTGAAGCTGTAGTTGGCACAGACTCTCTGCAGAAGGCTGCTGTGCTTCTGAGTGCCTTATCTGTGTCTGAGAAATAAGAGCTAATGGATAAGGAGAAAGAAGTCAGAGTTACACTGACCAGGCAACCAGCTAGATTCTTGTAGGTGTAGGTAAATCCTCTTGTGCTCATCTTGAACTTATTTTGGAAATGCATGATGGATATAATCATGATATTCTTTATGATTTTGGCACTTTTAAAAAATCCACTTTTGAATTAAATAACAAAACTTCCCTAATGGCTATGATTGTTCAAAGTATGATGAGGAGAGTGGAATGTTTGCAGTCACAATCGTCTTCCATGATTGCTCAATTCCATGCTTGCTCAATTCCAATCTGACGTAATGTTAAAAACTCATGGGTCGATTTTAAAAGTGTTGCTCGTGCAAAAACTGCCACATGTGCATGAATGCAGGCCTTGCATGAGCAACGTGCATTTTATGAAGCTGTGAAGCACGCGCATACATACCTGTACGTTCATCAAGAAGAGAGCACAAAACGGATGGAGCATGGGCATTCTGAGGCAGAGCCAAGACTTGCACACACAAGTCCACATTTTTAAAAGGCTGACCATGGCACGCTTCTTTTGTTATCTGCATACCTTTACTTCTGGTCCTGATGAGGAGCAAGTCTAGAGATTGAGAGTTTTAGAATGTTTAGCACAGCATGAGAGTTCAAGTCAAATGGGGGGAGGGGCTTGCAGGATGAAGAACCAGAGTGGTCTTGAAGACCTCAGAAGAACTGGATGGACTACTTGGAAAAACTGGGTTTTCCCTCGTGCAGATTTTAAAATTCTCCTGTATACAAATATAAAAGCCACTTAAGCCCTAGCCAAAATACATGCGGGAGGGGTACTTTAAATGAAATGTGTGTAAATGCTAGCACAATTTAAAATTGCAGCATCTCTCTACTCACTCACCGATATGCGCGTTGATGGTTTACATGAGTTCCTTTTAAAATTACCTTGTGTTCAAGCTGTTTATCTTCTTTTTTGAAGTTACATTTCCCGAGGTGGCTCCATCCATTTCTTAACCATCAAGGTTTTTGCACCATCCTCCAATTTCTTATATTAATGAGCCTTGATTACTGCAATACTCTATAGCTTGGGCTTCCAGGAAACACTATTAGGCCACTCCAGATTTTGTAAAATGTGTGGCTCGGCTGCTCACTGATGCAGGGATGCAAGACCATATATCACCAGTCTTCTCCTCCCTGCACCAGTTACCAGTTCAATCACATATTTTTACAAGGTGATCTCATTAATACAGAGATTACTTCAAGGTAACTCAATACCCTGGTGTAACACAGTGCTAAGAATTTATCAGCCTGCTTGATTACTTAGATGTACTACAAAAACATGCTTGAAATCCCTTCAATTAAATATGTACAGCTAGGTACTATCAGGAAAAGGGCCTTGTGTGTTGCAGGTCCTACCCTATGGAACAAGCTCCCTGAGCAATTGCATATGAGATCAAATGTCAAATCTGTTAAAAAGTGTTAAAAACAAATTTATTTTAGCGGTTTCCTTATAGATATTTTTCCAGGTTTTTTTCTTCTCTTTTTCTGTCTCCTCATAGTGGGGTACATTTTTCACATGTGAGCGCCACATCCATGTGCATGCGCTTCCCAGGGCATGCACATGGACATGCCAGTTTTCTCGTAGAAATACTTTGTATCTTAATACTTATGGCTTCAAATGTATCAAGGGCTTTTGGTCAATTTTGAGAAAGCATAAAATTAATTATTTATATTCATTAAGGGGTAGATTTTAATAAAGTACGTCCGCGCGTACTTTTGTTTGCGCACCAGGCGCGAACAAGAGTACGCCGGATTTTAATAGATACGCGTGTAGCTGCGCATATCATTTAAAATCCGGGGTCAGCGTGCGCAAGGCTGCCCAAAATCGGCAGCCTGCGCGCACCGAGCCGCGCAGCCTGCCTCCATTCCCTCCGAGGCCGAAATGGTGTAAGTACAGTAGATGGCTCCCAGATCCCCGCTGGACCACCAGGGAGTTTTGGCAAGTCTTGGGGGGGGTCAGGAGGGTGGGGGTTTTGTTTAGATGGCTGAATAATTCGGTGAAGATTTGTTGTATTCGTGGGAATCGTGATACTTTTCACTTCCCCACGAATACAATGAATATGGCCCTATACGTTGCGGATTGCAATACATTGGAAACGAATGCACACCCCTAATGGCTTCTAATATTTATTTATTTATTTAGCATTTTTATATACCGAAATTCATGTAACAGAGTTACAAATCTGCCTCACTGAATGTGAACTGCTTCACACATCCCATTAAAAGGAAAACAATTTTGATGTATCTCCAATCCTTACACGCAGATATCGCTTTCCTCCTAGAGACTCACTTATCCCCTAAAGAGTCCCTTAAACTTCAACAACAATGGGTGGGCCAAGTTTTTTTCAGTCCAGCCATAAATAAGAAGTGAGGTACTGCTATCTTAGTACACAAATAACTGGGCGCACAGGCTATTCACCATTCTGCTGACACAGAGGGCCGTTGGAATATACTGCAACTCCAGATTCACACAGAAAAATGTACTTTTCTCAACCTATATGCACCGAATGCTGATGAACCAGATTTTTTTAACTCAGCTTTTACACAATTGTTAGCCATAGATTCTTCTCAATGCATCGTCGGAGGAGATTTCAACCAGCCTTTGGACCCTATATTGGATAAGAAAACATCAGCCAGAACCAACCTTTCCAAATTCACTACCACACTATGGCATCTCACTTCCTTTTTTGGCTTGTCTGACCCTTGGAGATTGTTAGACCCTACTGGCTTGGATTATACTTTCTACTCATTTCCCCACTCGTCATATTCTCATATTGATTACTTTCTCACTTCCCACTCCTTGATCCCTCGGATACAATCAGCCACCGTTTGTCCTTTCCTTATCTCGGACCACGCGGCAGTAACTCTGACTTGCACCTTACAATCTCCCATACACGTTGACCGGCAATGGCGCATCAACTCTGCTCTCTTAGTGGATTTGGACTTTCTGGATATACTTAAACAAAATATCGAGGAGTATTTCTGACTCAACTCTACTGCTGATGTCTCTCCTGCCACTGTGTGGGCTGTATTTAAAGCTACCCTGAGAGGGGAAATGATTCGTTTTTCCATATGGAAAATTATATCTCAGAAAGCCGCAATGTAAAATCTTCAATAAGAGGTGCTTACTTTGGAATACGCACACATCCACTCTCCTACCGCTTCTTCACTCAATGCGCTTTTCAAAGCCAAATATCAATACAACCAATTGCTGAGCTCACAAGTTCAATTGGGCTTATTTCGCTCTAAAGCTCTGTACTATGCAGAAAATTATAAGAGTGGTCATCTACTTTCTTCTCGCTTGAAGAAGTGAGCGGATAAGAAGCGTATTGTAAAAATTCACTCTTCACCTCATTGCATCTTAGTCACTGACTCTGAGATCTTACAAGCTTTTCGAGACTTTTATGCCTCTTTGTACCAATCTGACACTTCACCTTCCTCTGACATTATCCAACAGTTTCTGTCGACTGCCACAAACTGCCTTATCTGATAGTAAATCAATGGCCTTGGATTCCTCTATTTCCCTGGAAGAAATAGGATCTGCTATAACCTCCCTATCCTCCGGAAAAGCACCCGGTCCTGATGGATTTACCATGGACTTTTATCAAGCTTTCAAAAAAGACATTTTACCATATATACATACTTACTTTTCATCTCTCCTCTCCTGAAGCCTCTTCAGCTTTCACAGAAGCCTGTGTGGTAGTCATTCCAAAGTCGGGTAGAGATGACACAAATGTTGCTAATTATTGCCTAATCTCACTTTTAAACACAGACTATAAATTTTTTGCAAAAATACTGGCAACCTGATTATCCCGGCTTATGCCTATTCTTATACACCCAGACCAGTCAGGTTTTATTAAAAACAGACTGATTGCTAATAACTCTTACTTATTTTTTCATATTCACGAATTCATGATCACAACCAGCTGTAGTGGTTTCATTGGATGCAGAAAAGGCCTTTGACCGAGTCGAATGGCCTTTTCTATTTGCGGCACTTCGGTGGTTTGGCCTGGGCCCCGCTTTGATCTCATGGGTGCAATTTCTCTACCGCTCCCCCACAGCTTTTTTATATCAATAATCAGAAGTCCACAACCTTCTCTCCATATCAGGGTACCCGTCAAGGATGCCCCCTGTCCCCGCTTCTCTTCAACCTGGCTTTGGAACCACTATTAATGGCTATTCGTCTAGACACCTCTATAACAGATATCACTATTGGTTCAGAAATGTATAAATTGTCTACTTATGCTGAAGATGTCCTTCTTTTTTTTATCTAACCCAGTGGAGTCCCTTACTCGTTTATTCACTTTGATTTCCTTATACTCCTCTTTCTCTGGAAATAAAATTTACTGGCACAAGACAGAGCTGCTCCCTTTAAATTACATAGGGTCCACTTTTCCCAATTTCCTATACAAAAAGTCAGAAAAGGCCTTAAATATTTAGGGATTTATTTTATACGGACCCAATTGACACAACAACGCACGTTGAATCCAGCATACTCCAGATGCTTCGTGATGCCTCTCTTAAATTGTCCCCGCTACACCTCACCTGGTGGGGAAGACTAGACACCATCAAAATGGTAATAGCCCCAAACATTACCTATACACTTGCTATGATCCCCCATTTTCCTTTCCCAAGATTTTTATAAACATATTGATTGCTAATGAGATTCCTTTAGTGCAACAAAACACCTAGAATAGCACTCAGTAAACAAAGTTCATAAACAATCTGGAGGTGTGAATTTTCCAGATTTCTATGCTTATCATCAAGCATTTATACTGCAACTGGGTCATAATTACTTTGCTTCCGACATAGTCACTTTGGATTACCCTTGATGGCTACATATAGAACGGACACTTATGGCTCCATTTCCACTTATCAGTTTCCCTGGGAAATGTTGCTCTTACCCGAACATGGTGGTCCCGCTTCACAAGAGTGGGAACAGAGAGAAGGCTGGTAACTACAGACCAGTTAGCCTCACTTCGGTGGTGGGAAAAGTAATGGAGTCACTTTTGAAAGTGAGAATAGTGAACTATCTACAGTCCGGAGAATTACTGGACCTGAGGCAGCATGGATTCACCTGGGGAAGATCCTGTCAGACAAATCTGATTGACTTTTTTGACTGCGTAACCAAGGAATTGGATCGAGGAAGAGCACTCGATGTCATCCACTTAGATTTCAGCAAAGCTTTTGATATGGTTCCGCATAGGAGACTGGTGAATAAAACAAGAAGCTTAGGAGTGAGTGCCGAGTTGGTGACCTGGATTGCAAACTGGTTGACGGACAGAAGACAATGTGTGATGGTAAATGGAACTTTCTCTGAAGAGAGAGCGGTTTTAAGTGGTGTACCGCAAGGATCGGTGTTAGGACCGGTCCTGTTCAATATCTTTGTGAGCGACATTGCGGATGGGATAGAATGTAAGATTTGTCTTTTGAGGACGACACTAAGATCTGCAACAGAGTGGACACGCCAGAAGGAGTGGAGAGAATGAGAAGGGATTTAAGGAAACTGGAAGAGCAGTCGAAGATATGGCAGCTGAGATTCAATGCCAAGAAGTGCAAAGTCATGCATATGGGGAGTGGAAATCCAAATGAACTGTATTCGATGGGGGGGGGGGGGGGGGGGAGGGAAAGGCTGATGTGCATGGAGCAGGAGAGAGACCTTGGGGTTATAGTGTCTAATGATATGAAGTCTGCGAAACAATGCGACAAGGCGATAGCAAAAGCCAGAAGAATGCTAGGCTGCACAGAGAGAGGAATATCAAGTAAGGAAAGGGAAGTGATTATCCCCTTGTACAGGTCCTTGGTGAGGCCTCACCTGGAGAACTGTGTTCAGTTCTGGAGACCGTATCTACAAAGAGACAGAGACAAGATTGAAGTGGTACAGAGAAGGGCAACCAGAAAGGTGGAGGGTCTTCATCAGATGTCATACAAGGAGAGATTGAAGAATCTAAATAAGTACACCCTGGAGGAAAGGAGGAGCAGGGGTGATATGATTCAAACTTTCAGATACTTGAAAAACTTTAATGATCCAAAGACAATGACAAACCTTTTCCGTCAGAAAAAAATCAGCAGAACCAGAGGTCACGAGCTGAGGCTCCAAGGAGGAAGAATAAGAACCAATGTCAGGAAGTATTTCTTCATGGAGAGAGTGGTGGATGCCTGGAATGCCCTTCCTGAGGAAGTGGTGAAGTCCAAAACTGTGAAAGACTTCAAAGGGGCGTGGGATAAACACTGTGGATCCATCAGGTCTAGAGGACGCATATAAAGAGGAGGCAGCAAAACACTGCACGGAACAGCAATAGCCACAGAGGCATTCACGGAGCGGGATTCCAGTGGCCAGTGGTTGGTGTTCCACCTTCACGGAGCGGAAGGATGGAGGGCTGCCATCTCCCAATTAAAAAAAGAAAAAAAACAAAAAACAAAAAACAGGGATGGGTTCATGGGCTATAGGTATTACCAATTATTAGGCTTTTCAATATTATTTGATGATAGTTAATGTGACTTTCAAGGCATACTTCACTTTCAATGCATATTCAGCATAGCTCCCTGCTTCAACGGCAGGGGAGAAGAAAAACTAATACTTCACGCATATCCAACATTGCTCTCTGCTTCAATGGCAGAGAGCTATGCTGCCGCTTACCCAACTAATCAAACTTAATATTTCACTTGGAAGCAGCTCCATCACTGCTCTCTACATTAATGGTGGGGGTGAAAGGGAAATAGAACCTAAGGTTACTAAGAGCCAAGAGAAACAGATAAGTATGAGAAAAAAGAAGAGTGAAGCTTGCTGGGCAGACTGGATGGACCGATTGGTCTTCTTCTGCCATCATTTCTATGTTTCTATGTATGTTTCAACCTGATACTGCGTTCTCTCCATTGTGCTCTCTCTGAACTGAAAGCACTTCGACCACGGCACACATACTCCTGGCGTAACTCTAGGCTAGCTCCTTTATGGCTTAATCCTTCATTAAAAATTGGGGGTCGATCTCTTAACTGGCCTATTTGGCAAAGTAGAGACATATGGCACCTTTCCTCTATCACCCAAGATGGTAACTTGATGTCCTTTAAGCAATTGCGGGAACAATTTGGACTGCTTAGTTTCCAGTTTTATGCCTGGTTACAACTGTGTAATGCTTTGCAAGCCTCCACCGCACAGAATTTAATTTCGACAGGAACACCTTATCTTTTTTTATCTATATCAAAAGTTAAAAGCAAAGGGACATTTAGCATACCGCTTATATAAATTTATTAAATCTCTGTCCCCTCGACGTTCCATAGAATCCTTTTACTCCATTTGGGCCTCTGAATTTGCTAAGGAGCCATCTAAAGAGACGTGGACATGTCTGGACAATATCTGTCAATATTTCATTATCTTCAAGTTTAACCCAGACCTCATTCTTCATCTTACATAGCGCCCTCTGGACTCCATGGAAGCTTCACCGATCAGGTTTACTTTCCACTCATGCATGTTGCTCTTGTTCTGCTGCAAAGGCCACTTTAAAACACATGCTTTTTCAATGCCCTAATGTTCAGATTTTTTGGATCCAGATCTGGTCCATGATTTTAGTCATTCTAGATCTTACCCAACCCATTACATACTCTTTGATTATCCTTAAAGGGGCAAGTTCTTACTTAATTCTTCCTATCCCTCACCGAAAACATTTAGATTTTTTTGTTGTTGCTCAACATAACATTATGTCTAATTGGAAACATTGTGATTTACTGTCTGAACATCTATGGTGGAATTCTGTATGTTTATATTATAAATATGAAAAAGCTATTGCAATTAAATTCAATAGATTGTGAACATGGTGCCTTGTGTGGAAGCTGCTAGACATATATATTGCCTCTTTGTAATTTGTTTCTATGAATAGACTGGCGATTGACATATTAGAGGTGGGCATCCGTTTTCCATGTATTTGTAATCTGCAACTTATTTTGTCCTATCTGTTAAATATGTGGGGAGGTGAAACGCATCACGACTCCCCACATATTTAACAGATTTCTGTTTTATTCAGCCTCCTAAATAAAAATTTAAACCCCCCACCCTCCTCACACCCCCCCCCAAGACTTACCAAAACTCCCTGGTGGTCCAGCGGGGAATCCAGAAGCCATCCCTGCATTCTCACACCCTCGTTTGCCGGTTTCATCACGGCGCCGATAGCCTGTGTCACAGGGGCTACCGGTGCCATTGTTCAGCCCCTGTCACATGGTCACCGGCGCCATCTTGTGCTCCTCCCATGTGACAGGGGCTGACCAATGGCACCGGTAGCCCCTGTGACATAGTATGGGCAAAGGCTATTGGCGCCATTTTGAGTCCTGGCATCGGACGACTGGCGTGCAGGAGGTCGCTCCCGGACCCCCGCTGGACTTTTGGCAAGTCTTGTGGGGGTCAGGAGGCCCCCCCAAGCTGGCCAAAAGTCCCTGTGGGTCCAACGGGGGTCCTGGAGCGACCTCCTGCACGCCGGCCGTCCGATGCCAATACTCAAAATGGCGCCGATCGCCTTTGCACTCACTAAGTCACACATAGTGAGGGCAAAGGCGATCGGCGCCATTTTGAGACGCAAAGTGATCACGTCTTGAGACGCAAAGTGATCACGTCTTGAGACGCAAAGTGATTGCGTCTCAAAATGGCGCCGATCGCCTTTGCCCTCACTATGTGTGACATAGTGAGGGCAAAGGCGATCGGCGCCATTTTGAGTATTGGCATCGGATGGCCGGCGTGTAGGAGGTCACTCCCGGACCCCCGCTGGACTTTTGGCAAGTCTTGTGGGGGTCAGGAGGCCCCCCCCAAGCTGGCCAAAAGTCCCTGTGGGTCCAACGGGGTCCCGGAGCGACCTCCTGCATGCCGGCCGTCCGATGCCAGGACTCAAAATGGCACCGATAGCCTTTGCCCATACTATGTCACAGGGGCTACCGGTGCCATTGGTCAGCCCCTGTCACATGGTAGGAGCACAAGATGGCACCAGTGACCATGTGACAGGGGCTGACCAATGGCACCGGTAGCCTCTGTGACATCGGCTATCGGCGCTGTGATGAAACTGGCAAACGAGGGTGTGAGAATGCAAGGATGGCTTCTGGATTCCCCGCTGGACCACCAGGGAGTTTTGGTAAGTCTTGGGGGGGATCAGGAGGGTGGGGGGTTGTCGTTAATTTTAATTTTAGCCGGGACACAAATTTAACTCGCCATATTAATGCATCGGGGCGCCATACGGCCGAATGTAACGCATTTGCGCCCGACGAATCCGAATCACGAATGCAACGAAAACTTTTTGGCTGCACATCCCTATGACATACTGTCCAGTTTCAGATGCTAGTTCTTCTTCTATTTCCTTGCTCCTTCTTTTCTTCTCTTTCTCCTTCTCTCCTTTTTCCATTTCTTATATCTTGAAGGTCTCTTTCTCAATGTTTATATGCTTATGATTATACTTATGTTCTTTTTTCTTCTTTTGTCTTTTTTCTGTTTTCTTACACAACCATAGAGGCCTAATTAAACTGTTTAAGTTGTATTTTACCTGATCTCTTTGTATAGTAAGGCTGATCAATGTTTGTATCACTGTTGTAGTTATACCGCTGTTATTAATTCCCTCAATAAACAGATTTAAACACACGCACAAAAAAAAAAAGTGTTTCACCCTTAAACACCATGGACCATCATACCAAGATCACAGTTTCACTTGCATATCTACCGCTCAGGGTCACTTTTAATCGTTGGTCTGCAATAATCATTTTTTAGAGAGATGCATTTTTTGTTTTTTCTTTAAAAGCAATAAATGGTACTTCCCTTGTCTTTGAAGTATTTGGTATCCGAGTCCATCCTCTGGATTTACACGCATAGGGCTTTTAAAATCTGGCCCTCGGTGTATTCTTTGTAATATAGTTAAAATGAAGAAATAAAAAATAAAAAATAAAAAGTATTTATTTTGTCAGGCCTCTAATGATCATGTTTAAAAATTGATGTGATGTTCCATCATCCTGCTGAATCTGCTTTGCTTCAGAACTTGTTTTCAATCTTGATCCCAGTTGAGACTTTTCTGTAAGACCAGTACAGAGGTTGTTTCCTCTCTGTTTTCTGATTCATTTTCTGTGATGGAACTATACCCTAGTTGCTAAAATGTAAAATGTGTTTAGTTGCCCATTGTGGTTTTTAGCGAGCTATGTTGTCCCCAGTTTTATGTTTTTACTTCTTATTTTAATTATGCATTTTAAAATTATGTATGTTTAAATATTGTGAGCTACCTCGAGGAACACTTCTGACTGTGCGTTATAAATTTTATTAATAAATAATAATTATATTTAGGATAATTTCACCCTTCAAAAAAAGCAAGAATCTCAGAAAAATGCCTTTCATGGGAAGAACTTAAGTTGTTAACTTTCCTTTTGTTAACTAACTTTCGGCACTGAAATGTTTTAGGAAATATATTGTGGATTTCTTCAAACATTCAATCTGCAGGCATAGTTCTCTTAATTAAGACTTGTTTTCTTCCTAAGAAGAAACAGTTGGAAGAGACTCAGTCCATGCTAACTTAACCAATGGGACTCTAACACAAAATTTGGAAGATTCAACATCTTTGGTAGTATAAAGATCTAGTTTATTGGTCACATTTGCACTAGAGCCTAATCAAAATTGTGTATTGAAGACCTTACATCAAATACTGTACTCTTCCTTCTATGATACTAGCGTTAGATTCTACCCTGATACCTCTTAGGCCACTCAGAAGAGGAGAAAGCATTTGTTTTGCATATAGGCAAAAGGTGTGGGCTTGAGTTCAATTGAAATACCAGTCATATTCCAGGTTAATTAAAGGAAATCTGACTATTTTCTTCAGAAGAATTTTATAGATTATTTTGGTTAACTTAGCTTGGGCTTCATATCTCCTGATTATAGGGCCTATTTATTTATCTATATTTAATGCATTTGCTTTTAATCATGTGATAGATCCTCCAATATACCCCAATACAATGTTGTATAACTTCTTTATCATCCCAACCCTAATGCATTACATGATAAAATATACATGCTCTATGCTCTTACAATAATAAGAGGCACATCCAACCAATAGGAATGTCATTATCTTACTAAAGCAAATTTAAAATTCACAATAATATGTATTATAACATACATCACAATTTATTTTTAGTATTTTACTTTTAAAAATCTTATATTCCACAACCTCCAAATAATTCTGTTTAGTAAATACATCTGATACAGTATTTACTAAAGAGTGTAAAGCGTCTAGTTAAATACATTGTTAAATATGATTTTATCTTGGTTGGTATTGCATGTACATTACCAGTGGCTGGAATGCATCTGCAATACTGATATTGGGTGACTCGCCAGAATGATGGCTACTGCCTGGACACAATACCCTTATTCAATAAACATACACATGGTTACTGTGACTCCAACATCACTCTAAGCTTCAACAGCAAGAGGAAATGTGGAAAAAGGATTTGCACTCACAAAGCCGGGAGTAGCTGGCTTGTTACGGCGGTTACTACCCCAAACCAAATGTGCCTGATACTTCACTTTCGATGCACATCCAGCCATAGCTCTCTGCTTCCCAACGGCAGGGGAGAAGAAAAACTGATACTTCACGCATACCCAGCATAGCTTCAACGGCAGGGGAGAAGAAAAATGGATTCACACTCACAAAGCGGGGAGTAGCTGGCTTGTTACGGCGGGTACTACCCCAAACCAAATGTGCCTGATACTTCACTTTAGATGCATATCCAGCATAGCTCTCTGCTTCAACGGCAGGGAGAAGAAAAACAACCAATAAGGGCTGTATAACATAGTCTGGGTTAAAAACAAATAAGCATGGGTGTAGCTTGCTTATTGCGGCGGTTACTACCCCTACTACCCCCTAACTAATCAAGCTAGATATTTCACTTGGATGCAGCTCCATCACTGCTCTCTACATTAATGGTGGGGGAGGAAGGGAAATAGAACCAAGAGCTAAAAGAAACAGATAAGTATGAGAGAAAAAATGTGTGAAGCTTGCTGGGCAGACTGGATGGGCCGTTTGGTCTTCTTCTGCCGTCGTTTCTATGTTTCTATGTTTCTATGTTACTGACCATGGTAACAACAGGCAGCTTAAAGAGCTATCTACTGAAAAAAAGTAGCACTTCGGAGATGGCTGAAAGGTCATTGTGGGCTGATTAATCATCCCTTAAGTATGAGAATGCTGTGCAGGAGAATCTGCCCCCTGGGCAGACTGCTAAGCAGGAAAATTCCTCCTTTGGTTGGACCCTCCCATGAGGTTCTTCATTTCCCATTGGTTCTTCCTCCCATAGGCCCCTCATACTCCATCTAAAATAGTTGAAAGGTCTTCAGGATAGAAGCAGTACCCACTCACTCCTTCTCTGAGATATCAAATGATGTTGGCTATCCTGAATATAAGGACAGTGTCCCCTTGTGTTGCAGTGTGGTTGATGCAGCCTGGTAGGTGAATCTACTAGGAAATGCCAGTAGCTGGCAAATATGCCCTGGACTAGGTCTATATCTGTACCAGCTTCATTCCCCATCGGTTGATCCTTATGGTTCCAGGAGTGGTAGGAGTTAGGCGAGGGCCCCGCAGGTTGTATAGAGAGAGTACGGGGCAAAGCCAAGGTCTGGACAGGAAGTGGGTAGACAGTTACCAGGAGCTAACCAGAGGCTGAAACAGGTGGAAAGCAGGGTGCAGACAGAATTTGTAGCTGAGGTCATTGGTAGGCAGCAAACAAGAGGGAACGCCGGGTCCAAGGAAAAGGTCAGTGACAGGTGGCAGGCAAAAGCATAGTTTGGGTCCTAGACAGAGGTCAGAACTGAATAGACTGGAGAAAGACCAGGATGAAGGAAAGCCAAGGATAGAGTGGCCTAGGCTGAGCAAGGCAGGATAGGCTCAACAAGGCAGGTAAGGCAGGGCAGACTGGGCAAGGTAGGACAGGCAGACTGGAACCAAAGCAGGATGGAACTATAGCAGGATCAGGAGCAACATGCACTGAAACTAAGCAGGGAGACCTCTTGCTGAGGCAATCCTATGGAGCAAGGCTAGGCCTTTTATATTCAGCCATGCGACTTCATTGCTGTGTACCAGCAGCTGAGTTTCCTGCCATGTGGTCTTCATAAGGTGCTGTGCCGCGCATGCACGCCTAGGGGAGCCCAGGTAGCCTCATTGCTGATAGTGTCATGGCAGCATTCCTGCCTCTTCGGAGGCTGTCGGCAACCTGGGGTGAGTGCTGCCAGTTACAGCGACTGGAAAACATTACACAGAAGCAATGGAGAATGATGGGACCCCTGGAGCTGATTCATTGGACTGAGTGGGGCAGGAATGAGTGGGGATCGATTCTGCTTCATAGACCTTGCAACTACTTTGGATGAGATAATGGGGACTTATAGAAGGGGGTCCAGGTGAGAAGAGGGCTCATGGGGAAAGAAATATCTTTAGCGGGGCTTCTGATGGGCATGGGGAATTCTGTTCAGGGAAAAGTATCCTGCTTGGGGTGGGTGACCTACTTCTTGAGATGGTTGCTCTTCTGTTTGGAGGTGGGGGTCACATGGCCTACAATGACCATTTTAATTCCAAAGGAGGGGAGGGTGGGGGGTGGGGGGAGTTTATGATAAGCCACAGAATACCCTTTAATGGGAGTGGAGAGTCAGGCTGAGACATCAATAAGTACATTAGTGAGCCAATGCTTTGAAAAATAGTTAACTATATCTTTTGAGGTATAGATTTTTTTGGGGGTTACCATAGATCACATGGCTTAACATGATTTGCAATAACTAATTTTAATAATCATATTCACTTGACATTCTGATAATTTTTGAATAATAAAGAATACATTACAAAAAAACAAAACTTAGCGGTCCATAATAAGCAGCTGACCAGCTGTCCTAAAGTTACCTGGATACACTTATTCAGCTAACTTTGTGTGCCTGCACTGCTGAATATCCCTGCATAGTTAGCCAGATAAGTTTATAAGGTAACATTAGAACAGCTATTCACTGCTTATTATGGACCGCTGTTTTGTTTTTTTGTAATGTATTCTTTATTATTCAAAAATCAACAGAATGTCAAGTCTTGTGGTACATAACCAGCTACAAAAAACATCAATAACAATAGACTGTAAAAACAGAAAACTCTAATCAACCTGCCTCAAGCTCCCCCTGCATGTGCCGAGCCTATGTTGCATAGGCTGCCGGCACGCGCAAAGCGCCGGAATGCTCGTAAGTTCCGAGGCTTTCCTAGGGGGCGTGTCGGGGGTGTTCCGGGGGTGGGGCCGCGGGTGTGGTTCCGGCCTGGGGGCATGGCCGCGGCCTCCGGACTAGCCCCCAGACCGGAACATGGCGCGCCGGCAGCCAGCCCGGCGTGCGCAAATTACGCCTGCCTGCATAACTTTTGGAATAAAGGTGGGGGGGGGGAATTAGGTAGGGCCAGGGGTGGGTTAGGTAGGGGAAGGGAGGGGAAGGTGGGGGGAGGCGGAGGGAACAGAGGCAGGCTGTGCGACTCGGCATGTGCAGGCTACCGATTTTACGCAGCTTTGCGTGCGCCAACCCCAGATTTTAAAAGATATACACGCAGCTACGCGTGTATCTATTAAAATCCGGCATACTTTTGTTTGTGCCGGTCGCGCGAACAAAAGTACGCGCGGGCATAGTTTTTTTAAATCTGCCCCTATAATCCCTTCCATCCTTCTACCCCATTTACCTCCCAGGCATTCCCTACCTGGAACTGGATATATAATAAATTGTACAAAATTATGGGCACATCTGCTATACTATTTATTTATTGTTGTTTAATGGCTCTCATTCGTTTTCTGAGCAGCCCGTCATTTTGTTCTTCTATAATCTTACTTTTACTTGTTCCTATGTGAGCCCTCTCCCCAATACCTGTTCATTGTATTTTCCACTCTATAGTTATGATGTAAACCAATATGATGTCTCTACTAATATCGGTATACAAATTCTTCGAATAAATAAATAAATACATAAGTAAATACATATAAGAAATCAGAGTAAAGCACAGTAGAGGTAAACAAGGTAATACTGGATATTAGAATAATATAAAACCATTCTAAAATAAAGTAAAAATGAAATAATGTTCCTTTAAGTTTTCAATGTTTCTTAAGCTGACTATACCAATGTGGAAAGGGCTCCCATATTTGCACATGGGAGGCTACCTTATATTTTCTAATTACTATTAGATAGCTCATATAATGTAAACACCAAAGCCTCCAGAGATATGTGGTTCTAGTTGGGATAGACTCCTGTTTCCATTGTGCAGCTACTTCTTTCTGAACAGCACACAATATGGGCCAGATTTTAAAAGCCCTATGCGCATAAATTCAGAGGATTGAGACCCTTAACATTTAAAGAAATCCCAGTGATATAAGCCATTATTGAAAAAATATACTCAAATCTGCACAAAAACCCAGTATACCCTCTTATTAGAATTATCTACTATTATCCTACAACTTACTCAGAACCCCCACCCTCTTCCCTCCATCCCCTTTCCCTCCACAAACCCAACCCTTCAACAATGAAAGTGAACTCCTCCCCATCACACTTTCCATGAGGAATGATGGCTCCCGAGATGGCCATCTTATCCAGTAAAACAATCACCTAAAGTAGTTAATTAAGCAGATATAAAAATAAATATAGATCCATGTAAGATCCCCATTCTTAAACCTGAGAGAGCCCCAAAGCATAAACAATACATTGATTTTCATCCTTAATTATTAATTCCATCTTCAACATCAATATCTCTTCCACAAATCATAAATGGATATTTCACAGTCCTGAATCGCTCACTGACAAGTGTCCATCGGAGTTTCTCTGCAATCTCTTCCCCCCTTTGCCAGTTCTCTGCCATCATGGTATTTCCCATCGAATTAACTGCCTTCTCATTGCCTTTATATCTTTAATTGAAAAATCTTTCTTTTGCAGAAAATTCACTGCCTCTTTCAATGAGCATGCCTGCACAGTTTGGATCCTGATGATCTAAGAAATTCCAAATGGATAAAGCCATTTATATCTGATGTTTCAGCTGTTAAAGTATCAGTAATTGGTTTCATAGATTTACGTCCCTGAATTGTGATAGCAGAGACATCATTAAATATCTGAAGTTTTCCATATGATAGAGCTCATACCTCTTGTTTTTTGCATTATCATATACTTGATTACAAAATCATGTAGACAAGCTAAAATGTCTCTGGGATTGTTGTGAATTGCCATTCCCAGAGCTTGATGTGCCCACTCCACCTTCAATCTGCTCAGATCCATCGGAATCAGAATTAAGTGATATCACAAATATTTTTTATAATCTATTTGTAATCAGAATATCCTTTTTCCTCCTGTTACGTGTTCCGTCCGCGGCAGACCAGTGGCACAGCCCCCTTACCTTTCTACATTGACTCCAGCCTCTGGTTCCTCCTTGCTGGCAGTGGTGGGCCATCAGCTCCGTCCTCGGCATCCCCCGGTGCCTCCGGCTCTGCCACTGTCCCCAGCGTTCCTGGTCATGCTTCCACTTCTCGTTGGGCCTCTCCACGTGGCCCGCGGAGAGACACTGCTACTCGCGCTGCACCCTTCCCTAAGTATGCACGCGCACCATTGATTCTTAAGTAGGGACCACAGCGGGAACCTAGCCACAGCCCCGGATGATGACATCAACCTGACTACAGTATTTAAGTTCAGGCTCCGCTCCCTAGCGTTGCCTTTGCAACAGGTCTCCTCGCTGGTCAAGAACTCGTTGCTTCCTAGTCTCATCCCTGCGTTCCTGTTCCTCATTGTTTCTGTTTCCTGTCTCTTTCTTCCTACCCTGCTTATGCTTCGGATTGACTACACAGACTTTGACTTTGCTTTGCCTGACTTTGCCATTGATCATCTCCAGACCCAGATCTCTGCTTCGTTCGACTATGCTACTGCCTATCTCCAGACCCAGACCTCTGCTTTGCCTGACTACGCTACTGCCTATCTCCAGACCTCTGCTTTGTATGACTATGCTACTGCCTATCTCCAGACCCAGACCTCTGCTTCTTCCGACTACGCTACTGCCTATCTCCAGACCCAGACCTCTGCTTCGCCTGACTATGCTACTGCCTATCTCCAGACCCAGACCTCTGCCTTGCTTGACTACGCTCTTGACTATCTCCATGATCAGACCTCAGCCTTGCTTTCCACTTCCTTCGAATTGCCACCAGCTCTGACTCAAGTCTGACCTTGGATGCCTCTTCAACTTACTCCCTGGTTGTGGTTTCTTCAGGCTTCGGCCTGCTTTTGCTCGAGAGCCCCCTGTCTGCCTTCGTTCCATTGGCACCCGAGTTTCCAGGACATTACCCAGTACAGAGTAAGACTGTACCATCTCTCGCCTGCTGTCTCTGGGCTGAACCAACTTCTTCTGCAACTACATAGAGAGGCCCACCTAAGTCCTGCCGGCCCCGGCACCCAAAGGCTCAACCCACGGGGAATGAGGGCTGGTATAGGTGAAGCTCCAGTGGTCTCGATCCATCAGTCCACTCCGCCTGTCAATGGTGGGGACCTGAAGGCCCTTGCCTACAGGTTGTGTCAACCCCACCTCGGCCCAAGAGTCCACCTCCAGTACCCCTCTGACTCATATATTATTTCTACGGAATCGATTTTCCAGATGCTCCATTTTATCATTAATCTCCTTAATCAGTTTCCTGAGCTGTTGCAATTCTTTTACTTGCTGCAACGCATCATTGGCCTGCTCGTCAGCTCTTTGTTCTAGGTCAAACATTCTCTGTCTAATCTCATCAACTTCCCAGCGAAGCTCTGCCACCGAGATTTGTATTTCTGTTTACACAACAACAATATCACTGTGGATTCCTAAAGGCTAGAGGATGGAAATTAAGAAAAGCGTGCATGGGGGTAACTTGCTGGTGTGGTGGTTACTACACTTAACCAATAAGACTTCTTGATGCTCCATCATTGCTCTCTGCTTCAAAGGCAGGTGGAAAATAGGAAAAGGGGAGTTATATTCCTACAGCAACCAACAAGGACCCTGACTTTTATGGTCTGGAAAAACAAATACGCATGGGGATAACTTACTGACGTGGCTGTTACTACCCTTAACCAAAAAGTCTTCTACTTCTGATATAACTCCAACATTGCTCTCTGCTTCAACGGCAAGAGATAAGGGGAAATTGGACTTAGACAATAACCAGCACGGACCCTGTCTTTTACGGTCTGGGAAACTGATTATGGGGGTGACCTGTATGTCATGGCAGATACTACCATAAGCTAGCTGAGCAGACTAGATGGACCATTTGGTCCTTTTCTGCCATCATTTCTATGTTTCTAAATCCTGGATCCATGCCATATACTCTCATTGGCCCCTCCTGACCACTCACAGTCTCAGCCATGCATTCAGCCGCAACCATTTCTACCGCGTGTTCTCCAGTCTCTTTTCTACTGGCCTCTTTGGATTGGGCCACAGCGCCGGTGATGGAGAATTCTTTTGAATCAACCATCTTTCTGTGATTCACCATGCTTAGACACATAACCATGCAGAGCAGCAAGATTAAGTGGCCATCTCTATCAGATATGGTAATCACAAAATAAGAGAGTACGGACCCCCTACTTATTACATCAGAACACACATATATAGGGAACCCTATGAATTCCTTCTCAAAATTCACATATTAGTGTACTACTATAACAGTTTATTACTATTACTGTTCCTTAATTACAACTGTTAATACAATACATACAGATCCTTTTTTATCATTTTATTAATTACATCCATTAATACTTATAATAACTATGATGCAAAGACATGTGCAACCTAATATATATCACACATATTAGCAGCAGTATATTAACATCTAAAAACAAGCCCCATATCAATCATTCATCCACACACACTCCCCACCCATTAAAACAACCCCCCTTTTTTTTCTCAAATTTCACCTCAAATTATCAAGTTGAAATTCTCTTCATTAGCTGTTGTTCAACCTCAAAAAAACTCCTTCCAATCGGGAATCTTTTGAGGTTGAACAACAGCTAATGAAGAGAATTTCAACTTGATAATTTGTGGTGAAATTTTAGAAAAAAAAGGGGGGTGGTTTTAATGGGTGGGGAGTGTGTGGATGAATGATTGATATGGAGCTTGTTTTTAGATGTTAATATACTGCTGCTAATATGTGTGATGTAAATTAGGTTGCACATGTCTTTGCATCATTGTTATTATAAGTATTAATGGATGTAATTAATAAAATGATAAAAAAGGATCTGTATGTATTGTATTAACAGTTGTATTTATTTATTTATTTAAAATTTTTATATACCGACGTTCATCAGGGATATCACATCGGTTTACAGTGTAACTGAAATTGGCGCCTGGGAAGGCGTTTTACATCGAACCGATAAAACGAAGTAACATATAAACAAATGAGGATGTGATTTACATCAAACAGATATAACGAATTAACATATGAACAAATGAGGGGGGGGAGAAAAGGGCGGGAGATAATCAAACAAAACGTTATGAGCAAAATTTACAAAAAGGAACAAAAATTTACAAAAAGGAACAGTAATAGTAATAAACTGTTATAGTTGTTAGCATTCAAGGATAGTGTTAGTCAAAAGGTGGACCCTTGGGCCGGACTGCCAGAGGTGACAGATTGGCAGACTGGGAGGCGGAGTCAGATGCCTGGGAAGACTTCACCCGGAGCCCGGGATCCCCCTGGGAGGAGCCCGTAGGGACCCAGGCCCTTGGGACTTAGGCTGAGCAGGGGAAGTTCAGAAGCTGGATCAGAGGAAGTCAGTCAGGTAGCCGGAAGAGAGCAGGCCCCGGATTGGATCAAGGTGGGGAAGAAGCAACAGAGTCCAGAGCGATCCGACGATGAGCCAATGCCCCGTGGGCCAGGTTAGGGCAACAGAAGAATGGCAGGAGTTTTGTAGCAAGGCGGAGTCTGGGACGGCTACAGGCAGGCAGGCGAAGTACAGAAGTAACCAGGGATGGTGGCCGGTGGCATCCAGGCAGGCAGAGTACTGAAGCAGGCCGAGGTCGAGGCAGGCGGCAGACAAGTAGGCAGAGTACTGAAGCAAACCGGGGTCGAGGCAGGCGGCAGGCAGGCAGGCAGTGTACTGAAGCAAGCCGGAGTCGAGGCGGGCAGCAGACAGGCAGGCAGTGTACTGAAGCAAACCGGAGTCGAGGCGGGCAGCAGACAGGCAGACAATGTACTGAATCAAGCCGGAGTCAAGGATCAGGAAGTCAAACGAGAACGTCACTGAAGCAGGTACAGGAATGGACGGCAACTAGTATCCAGAGAACCTCGTTGCAAGGCGTCTAGCAGGAGACTGGACGCCGGTTAAATGCGGTCCGGGGTGTGACATCAGCAAAGGGGGCCGTCCTGAGCTTCCGGGTGCTGGGCGCACATAAGGCACTTCCTTGCACACGCGTGAGGCCAAACAGGAGGGGCGGAGCTTCTGGCGGCCTGGACGGCGTTCTCCACGTGTCAAGGCAGTGGCCTGGTGGCCTACGGAGCCGGGAACCCGGCGCGGTCCTCCGTAAGCGGACCCGACCCCGAACATGGGAGAGGCGGTCGGGGCCGCAACAATAGTAGTACACTAATATGTGAATTTTGAGAAGGAATTCATAGGGTTCCCTATATATGTGTGTTTCATCTCTATCAGATGACATCACTTCCTTGCCTCTTAGTTTTTAAGATCTATCTAAACTTGAATCTCCCTTTTTCACACTTCTTTAGGGAGGATGTTTCAAAGTATAGGTATCAAATGTTGGCACCTACCAATTTAGAATCCTTCACTGGGGAAATAAAATGTCAGAACTCATGCCATGAATGAAGACATTGGCAAGAGACATATTTCGTGCTTTAAAAATGATAAATAGTAATAGTAGTTTAACAGCCAGATATTCTGGTCGCATGTAGCACAATGCTTTAAAAGTCAAATACAATATTTTAAACTGTGCCCTAAAAGGCAATGGAAGTGAATGTAGTTTGACCAACTTTTGTGTCATATGATTCCTCATGGAGCAGCCAGAAACCATCTGAGCAGCTGTAATCTGGATCATCTGTAGGCCATACAAACATTTCCTTAGCAAACCAATAAAAGGGAATTACAATAATCAAACTGTGAGAGAATGAGTATCTGAAGAACCAACCTAAGGTGGGTCATTTATCAAAGTGCTATATGGCATTTCCGTATGCGCTAAGGCGTTTTCGCATGCGTTAAGCACCTTTAACGCATTCAAAAATGCTTTTAATGCATGTGAAAGCACTATAATGAATGGTGCGATACAAATCAGAAAAAGGGGAGGAATTTGGGGTGGGATTTGTGGCCAAGTGGGCTGGCTTCACAATTTTGCGAAGCCATTTCATGCAGCTTTCACTACACCTTTTTCATTTGCGTAAAACCATACGATATGGCTTTATTGCGCTTTGTGATGTTTTCGCAAATAGTGTTTTTAGTATTTTAAGCTGCTGGAGAGCCAGCCTAGCTTTCAGGGCCCTCAAACATGAGGGGGGAGGGGGAGAGAGAGAGAGAGATTAACCATAATGCCCTCATACTAGGTAGGTATTTTATATCTCTATAGGAGGCCCACCTAGTAACTCGAGGTGAGGTTTAGGTATTAGTGTAGGGGTTAGGGGCCACTTTGACATTCAAAGTGAGATGTACAAACAGAACAGTGCTCTCTTGTGAAGATTTGATGACCTTCGGAGTGAAAAAACTCACACAAAGATGAGATTTGTGCAATGTTCTCTCAGCCTAGCTTGATGTTACCCAGTTAGAGATTCCTTCTATAGAGATATAAATACCGACCTAGTATGAGGGCATTATGGCTAGGCTTTCTCTCTCTCTCTCCCTCCCTGATAGCTAGGCTTAAAATACTAAAAATGGTCCCCCAAGTGGTTGTACATAGGAAATACAACAATTCTGACACTTAACGCAAAGTGCGAAAAAGTTATCGCAGTTTGCGCTAATAACTATGCAAAGCGCTAAGATAGCGCACTTTGCGATGAACTGCCTATTACCATAAAACATGCCCCTCTTCCTATCGCATGCAAAATTTAGTGCATTTTTATATATCCAGGCCTAAGATGGTAATGTTTAAACAGGTGCATAGGCAAATAAGTGCGTGCATTTGCTGGCTCATGTCCAGAGACCAGGTCCATTTTATAACATGAGAGCATATATGCACACATGTTATAAAATAGCTTGGTTGCCCGTACATGTGTATACGATTTTAAATGGACATGTGCATGTGCACACAAATGTCACTTCTACCACATGTGGGGGAATTTTATGGGCACACGAATACCTTAGCTAGTTTTCCCAGTTCGTTCCCAATTTGTACAGTTAAGGGATAGGACTTCCAAACCTCCCCTATTTTCATAGCCTCCCATCTGCCCTGTTAGCCCTGACCCTTAAAACCCCACTGACTAGCCTAGATTTTTTTAATACTTACATGCCATCCATAGCAGAAGTAAATTTAAATGGCAGGAGACCCTGGTGAGTGCAAAGATGCGTAAGTATTTACTTGGACATTTCTTGGCCAGGCTCCAACATACCGATACTCTGCCCAGACCATGCCTACACTGCCCTTTTTTAGAAACATTTTACTTGTGTGCACAGCAGGAGATGCTCACATCCATGGGTGTCTTTTAAAATCTGCTCAGTGTGTACCGGCCCAATCTTTTGCGCATATCTCCCGGTTTGGCACATGCAGGCCATTTAAAATTTGCCTTTAAACTGGGAATTATCTAGAAAAGGTCTGAAGATCCGAATTAAAGCTTAAACCAGGCTTTACTTGAGATTTAGGCAATGTACTTCTCCTAGGAATGTGCAGGACCTAAAAGCACACTCAAGCTCTTTACAGTGACTTTCAGTTAGTTGTAAAAACAGGTGCACTGTTGGGAGTTCATGATAGAACCAAATAATCTCTGTTTTTGTTGAATTTATCCTTGATATGTAAAGTTCCCATCCAATTGGAAGACTTCTGCTAAACCATGTTAAAGAGCTGAACCATATCTTGTTGGCTATCCAGACAAGGCAAGGAATTTGAAGGTCATCAGCATAACAATTGAGAATTAATAAAGCCATATAACCTAATGATATTTAGCATTTAACACATGTTAAATAAAAATGGAGACAAAAGACCATTCCATGTGGCATGCTACATTCCACAAGAAGTGGTGTCAGACATCTTCCCTCTCCAGACTAACTGATTGGAGATCTGTTAGTCAAAAATGAAGTGAACCATTGAATAGCTTTGGCCCTGACACTGACATCACTCAAATTTGTATTTAGAATAAGTGATCTACAGTGGTCTAAGGAGGTTATTAGATCCACTAAAATCAAAAGTGAAGATTTCCCCCTGTCCAGGGTCAGCCTTGAAACATCTAATAAAATGACTAAAAAGATTTCCATGCTAAATCATCAACAGAATCTTGACTGGCCTGGATCTAAATACTTATATTGCACTAACAGGGTCTCTAATTGTTTTAACATTGCATGCTCTATTAATTTCTACAGAAATGAGAGATTAGACACTAACCTATAATTTTCCAGTAAATTAGTATCAAGCAAAGGGTTTTTGTTTTGTTTTTCCAATAAAGGATGATTGGATATGTTTTTAAATAATCAGGAAAAATGGCCTTAGACACGATAAATCGAATGATCGCAGTTAATATTAGACTGAAAATGCCACTGGCTGACTTTCGCCAAAACTGATGAACAAGGAGCCAGAAAACAGAAAGTGGCTAATAACATCTCCACATGTAAGGGCTCAAATTCATTCAATTTCTAGTATAGACAGTTTCTTTTCTTTGCCTCACTAGTCCAAGACTCAGTCAGAGGGAAATCCATTGCCTGATCATCCAGGACCTATAGTGAGATCAACTTAGACTACACCTATTATGCATTAAAATTAACTATAAGATCTGTATAAAGTCTTAAAAACTGAGACCTCTCTCTAGGGGGATAAATTACATTCTTAGAATTCATCCCCTTCTTATGCAAAACAGCACTGAAATGATGAGATCCATTCCTTTGATCCCAAAATACTGATGATATTTGCAGATGAGATTTCTCCAGTTCTCTCCAGAAAAGGGTAAATGTCATTGTTGAGAACAAAAGGTACCACTGAAATCACAAAAAATGGTTTAAGGTGCACAGCAATTAAGTAATTGCATAATTATACAAACACCAAAACTACAATTATAAGAAGTATACTATGCAAGAATAAGTTTATTAGCTATTCATAACATAACAAACTTCACCATTCAAATAAACATCATAATCATATTAATGATAAACCCTTGCCAGTAGGGATGTGAAAAAGGGATGGATTCGTCCTATTTGGTATTCGTATTTGTCGGGGTCCCAAATATGTTTGCATTCGTTCAGGGGGACCCGATCCGTTGATACGTTTTATTCGTTTTTCCGATTCTCATTAAAGTCAATGGGGGAAGTATTTGCAGTCTATTTTTGGCAGCAGAATTGGGGTTTTCTTATCAATTCTGATGAAACTTCTGGGGAGCAATCATCAGAACAAGAAAAGAGCTCCAAGGTACTTAGACTGTGTCAAAGTGGCACCAAAGTGGCATGAAATAGCCTAAGGCACTATAAAGGGGGACAAGGGGTACCAGAAGTGGCAAGAGTGCTTTAACAGAGGCACAAAGCAGTAAGCGAGAGTGTCAAAAACACACCACAGCTTCAAAAGAGAGGCACCAGTAATGCATGAACCCCTGAAGGGCAGCATGACAAGGCAAAGGATGGCAAAACAAGTGGCAACAACATTCTACAGTACAATGAAGGGGAACATAGCAAGCACAAGGACTAGCACCAACCCATTGAGGAACCACGATAGTGGCAAGAACACCACAAGGAGTTGAGTGAGTCATCTGGTGTATGGCAGCAAGGCAGAGTGGCAGAAAGCTGATAGGGGCAAGCAGGCTGGCAGAGAGGAGGTAGTCTGGTCCTTGTGGTTTTGATAGTGGCAAGACAGGCTGGCCCCAGGGATAGTTCCCTTTCCTTTGATCAGGAAAGGGCTCCTGGATGGTCAGGCACAGCATTAGAGGTCAAGCCCTCATAGGGGCATAAATCCTGGACGGACAGGCACAGCATTAGAGGTCAAACACTATTAGGGACATAAGGCCTGGATGGACAGGCACAGCATTCAAGGCTAAACCCTCGTAGAGATGTAAAGCCTGGACGGACAAGCAGGCACAACATTCGAGGATAGAGGTCAAGCCCTCATAGGGACATGAGGCCAGGACAGACAGGCACAGCATTCAAGGTCAAGCCCTCGTAGAGACATAAGGCCTGGACGGACAGGCAGGCACAGCATTCGAGGATAGATGTCAAGCCTTCGTAGGGGCATAAAACCTGGATAGGCAGGCACATCATTCAAAGACAGAGGTCAAGCCCTCATAAGGACATAACGCCTGGACAGACAGGCACAACATTCGAGGTCAAACCCTTGTAGAGACGTACAGCCTGGATGGACAGGCATAGCATTCAAGGATAGAGATTAAGCCCTCGTATGGGGCGTAAATCCTGGATGGACAGGCAGGCACAGCATTCGAGGATAGAGGTCATGCCCTCTGTTATTATTTGTGATAATTGTAGGTGGATCCTTGGGCCAGTGGAAGATGGCAACGCCCATGGGGGAAGATCCCGAGAAGGGCCACTGGTCAGGATCAGAGTTTGGAGACAGACACACACTTGATCTTTTATTAAACTGTATAGTGAACCACCAGAGGTGGCAGTAGTGAGCTGGAAGAGCACGGCTGGGCTGTAGTCCCTCATGCACTGGAACAGCGATCCCAGGATGGCTGAGCTGTAGAGAAACTTAATATAGTGAGTAGGCAGAGTGTGCAGAGTTCAGGAACAGAACTTTGATGGTAACACTCACACAATAGTCTCTTGAAGCAGCCCAGGGGCTGGAATGTAGTAGGCCCTCGAGGAGCGAGTACTTGGTTCCAGGGAAAGCTCTGAGAGAGATGGTAACTTACTGGTGTTGTAGGCAGCGGTGACTTCCTGGCAGAAGTTGTATTTGGTAGCAGGTCCAGGAAAGTGGGCCCTTGAGGAGCGAGTACCGGTTCCAGACTGCGACCTGAAAAGCAAGAGAAAGAGCGAGGCCCCCAAGGAGCGGGTACCCCTGGTAAAGTCCGAGGAGGCAGAGTAGTAAGGTATGCAGAGAGCGAATCCCATCCACAGCGATACCTGGAGGAAGCTAGGTAAAAGTATGAACCTTAATCTTTGCTAAACTGAATAGCTAGCAAAACAAAAGACCTTAAATATCTGGGAAGGATGATGTCATCTCAGGGGGACGCCCCTGAGATTCACGCCACAGCTGGTACTTGAGTCGGGGCCACGCCGCGCATGCGCCCTTAGGCTTCAGGAGAGCATGGCGGAAGGCAGCGTCTAGCCAGTCCGGAGACGCTGGAGGAGAACGGCAAGATGATACCGTGGCAGCCAAACTTCCATCAACTAAAGAGGGAGTCACAAAAGAGGTAAGGTGGGTGGAGTGGAGACGTCGGGCAACGATGGTCGCAACACCCTCATAGGGACATAAGGCCTGGATGGACAGGGACAGCATTCGAGGTCAAGCCCTCATAGAGAGGTAAGGCCTGGATGGACAGGCACAGCATTCGAGGTCAAGCCCTCATAGAGAGGTAAGGCCTGGATGGACAGGCAGGTACATCATTCGAAGATAGAGGTCAAGCCCTTTCAGGGACATAAGGCCTGGACAGGCAGGCACAGCATTCGAGGTCAAGCCCTCATAGAGAGGTAAGGCCTGGATGGACAGGCAGGCACAGCATTCGAGGATAGAGGTCAAGCCCTCATAGGGACATGAGGCCTGGACGGACAGGCACAGCATTAGAGGTCAAGCCCTTTTAGGGACATAAGGCCTGGATGGACAGGCGCAACATTCAAGGTCAAACCCTTGTAGAGACGTACAGCCTGGATGGGCAGTCACAGCATTTGAGGTCAAACACCTTTAGGAACATAAGGCCTGGACGGACAGGCATAGCATTCGAGGTCAAACCCTCATAGAGACATAAATCCTGGACGGACAGGCACAGCATTAGAGGATTTCCTTTGTGCATGTATGTTGCGGTTTGATCTGTCACTTCTTGAACTGGTTCACTGCGAGAAAATGGCATCTTTTTCATTTCTGAAAGATAATTCAACAAAGGATGCTGTTAGAGCAATAGAGACTGCCATTGTGAAGCAAGAACTGAGCTGGAGATTATTTGTGAATACCCAGAAGCTATGAACTGTACTTACGCACTTCAGCATTGAAATTAGAAATACCAGAACAAAACTCAGACAGGCACAGCGTTTGAGGTCAGGCCCTTGTAGGGATGTATGGCCTGGACAGAGGACGGACAGGCACAGCGTTTTATTCATCTTGCCATTCACAGGGAAAATTTGGAAACCCAAGCAAAGGCAGGTTTATTTTCAAAAACACTAGCATTTCCATCAACTCTGGTGCCAGCCTTGAGCGGGGTGGGCTCATGATATCCCCTGTCATTGAAAATACATGTTCACTGGGCACACTGGTTGGTGGACATGATATCACTGAGCCACTTTGGCTAGGTGTGGCCAGACAGTGGGCATATGTGCCCAATATGCCAGCGGATCTGTCTGCATGTCCTCTATGGGATCTGACAGTCACTGACAGTTGTGCTGGTGTCTCCTTTGCTTGGGTGGGCTGAGAGTCACTCATGCCAGCTGCTTTCTCTCTAGCCAGTAGCACAAAAGATGAATCTTTATGGGCAATATGCCTTTGGTGTACTGAAGTGGAGGAGGAGGAGGTACTAGCTGTCACTGACAGAATGCTGCTATTGCTTGGGCTAGCACAACTCTCTGAAGTGCCCGCTGTTTCTTCCTCTGCTTCACGCCTAATCTGTCCCTGCCAATGGCGCTCCTGTTCATGGACTTTTGCTAACAGCAGGTCCTTCACCAACAGGAGACAATCGTATTGTAGGGCAAGTTTCCCTTTCACACAGGGATCACAGACTGTGGCGAGCATGTAGGTGTACTCTTCTGTTAAAGGCCTTAATCTCTCTTGCACTTACTGCTGCAAAATGTACAGACAATGCAGCACCTAAGTTGTCATTCCCTCTTCTTGTTTAAAGCCCTCCAAATTTTCCTCCAGAAAATTAACTATAGGGATGATGTCAGCCAAAGTGGCACTTCTGGAACTCATCTCCTCCGTGGCATCCTTGAAGGGCTGCAGGATTTTTACCAGCTGACTCATGACTAACCAATCATGATGCCCTAAGGGATTCTGCACACCAATATCCATTGAACCAGAAAGTTCATGAAGGGGTGTCTGTAGCTCCACTAACCTCTGCAGCATCATATAGGTGGAATTACACTGGGTGGCAATGTCTTGAATGAGACGCTTGTGAGGCATCTCCAAATCAGTCTGCTTTTGTCAGAGAACCTGCCCCACCTTCACACTTCTGTGGAAGTGCCCTGCTATGCCCCTGCACTTGTGTATTAAGTCCTGCAGGTATCCATTCTCTTGATGCTTGGACTCCAACCCCAGAGCTGACTTCACTACCAGGTGCAGAGTATGTGCAAAACATTGGATGTTCTGAAAGCCCCCGTCGGTTATTGCCTTTACCATGTTTGCACCATTGTCTGTGACAAAGAACCTTGGCTGAGGATTCCTGTCTCGCTGGTGTAGTTGCCAGCCCTCCAGCATCTGTCTGATGCATGCTAGAATATTGGCTGCTGTATGGGCCTGGTCCATCAGGTGGGTGTGCAGTAAAGCCACCTCCACCCTGATACTGCCTCAGCCAGGTCCCACCAGTGTGCTGACAGGGAGAGGTAAGAGTATGCAACATTCATGGTGGTCCAGATATCGCAGGCAAAATGCACACTCCCCTCTGCCTTAGCTAGCAGTGCTTGGATGCGACTGTGACACTGCTTGTACAGGCTGGGAATGACCTTTCTGCTAAATGTGGTTCAGGAGGGGACTTTGTAATTTGGAAGTATGACCTTCAGAAAATGCTTGAAACCCACATTCTCTACTATCTGCAGGGGTGGTCATAAAGGGCAATCATTTCCCTAATGCTCCTGGTTACAACTTTTGAGGCTGCCTGCCTCCTACTCCAGGATAGCGTTACCACACTCCAACCCATTTCCTCCATGGTGGGTTGTTGCTTCCGCCACATGTCAGAGGGTTGCTGGCCTGCCACCTGACTGCTAGAAGGGGCTGAAGGCGTGGGGTGACTCTACTCCTTTTCAACCACTTTACGCTGCTTGGAACTACAAAAGAGGCCCACTGGGGATTTGGCCTCACAGACACCCACTGGCTGCCCATGGGCACAGTGCCTTGATGTGCACTAATGTAATGTGTGTGCACACACCAAGCTTGTAACTACAAAAGAAGCCCACTGGGGATTTGGCTTCACAGACACCCACTGTCCCAATATACTTGAGTCTGCAAAACTACCCAGTGCCCACTGGCACTGATGCCTAGTGCACAGAGCGACTGAGTGAGTACAATTAAAAAAATGCAGTTAACAAAAAAGCTGGAATTGGCACAGCAGGAAAATCGATGAAATATATTTTTCAATGGGAATTCTAGCAAACTAGATAGAAATTGAATATATCTCTCCCACCCACAACACTCAAATGGTGCTTGCAACCTACCCCAGTGGGTGAATTAAGCAGCAAAATGCCACTGCTAGCAGCTTCTCTCCATGACACAGAGAGACCGTCTCAGATCAACAAAAAAAAGTGCTTAAAAAAAAACAGGACTCGCTGGCACTGCAGCCAAATGCAGAACAAATATCTTTTTCTATCGAAGTAGCTAGCCTAGCTAGCAATTGAATATAGATTTGAGAACTCAGACTAGCTCTGAGTTCACATACCTTCCGCAGAGACTACCTCCCCACACCACCCCTGCAAAGAAAGTGCATGGCATGCTGCGTGCTTAAGTATATATAGAGCTTAAGTATATATAGTGCTGGGTCATCAGCAAATGCGTCACCGACCACTGAATGAGAGTGCAATTGGCTGCATTGCAAAAATTCTTATCACTGATATGTTGCATTCTGGTCTCCTTGCCAACCTGACCGACCCACTCTGACAGGGCTGTGAGGTCACTGATGACTAACATGAAAGGGCTTGTTTTTGGCTATGGATACACCCAAATGGTGTTCTCCTATTTCAAATGGCCGCAAAGAAATCACTGCGAGCACGCCAAACGTATGGAATGGATGATATGTTATATTCATGGGGGATCGCGATACGTCTCGCAACCCCACGAATCAACGAACATGGACATATACGTTGCAGATTGCCAATATGTTGCAAATGAATGCACACCCTTACTTGTCAGCTACTTTAACATATTACAATGAAACCAAAACAAAAGAATATATCCCAGATTATACTGATAGGAACCCAAAAAAACAGCAGAGCAAAAACTCAAAGCACAAACACAAAGAGAAATGGACAACAAAGCAATAACTAAACTCAGAAAACCACCCCACAAAAAGCAAAACTATTAGATTCCCAAAACAAATCATACTAAAAAAATGTTCATCCATATCCATAAAGGGGAAAAAACCCAAAATGTTTTGACACCCGCCCAAGCAAAAACTTTTTCTTGTTGGTGTATGAGGGCGATGAGCCAAAGTATCTGTCAGCAAAATTGGCATGGTATAAGCCTGATCTGGCAATCAGTTTCCAGAGGGGCTCGTCTAGAGTTTTTCAATTGGGCCCAAATTTAAATCTCATAAGAATGTAAGCGATCTTTTTCGTCAGTAGTTCCTCAAGTCTGGAACTCCTGTCTAGATTTTATTAGGAGTGAGATTCATTATTCCAAGTTGAGGAAGATGGTTAAAATGTTTCTTTTTTCATCTTCATGTGGAAAGCGATGTTGGTGTATTGTGGCTTCAATTGATAGGGGAGGATGATAACAAGCTGTTGATGCTGTATTGATTGTATTTGGTTTTTATTATGTACATAATGTTGTGAACGGATTTTATTGTTCTTGCACTGATTTATGTAGTATATACATTTTTTAAATAAATAAGTCCAACAATAACACTTAACAGACTTGAAGTAGAGCACGTAACTTGTAAAGGCTTCATAAAGTTCCTTAAATAACTTGTAGAGAATTATACAAAAATCTTTGAGAAACCAAAGAAAAATCAATAAGCAGAGTATGGAAGAAATACGAGGAGAAATTCTTCATCACAGCCAAACACAGTTCATCACAAAATGGTAGGGAGCCGCATCACAAATGGGAATGATTCCCTCTTCATGAATGGTTGGGAAATTTCTCCATTGCCTGATATGTTTTGCCTACTGGTTTCATCAGGGGTAACATTATACAGTTGTCAAATCATATGAGTTCTTATTAATGACCCCCACTCCCACCAACATCATCACTTAAAACAAACACATAAAAAATACATTGAAAAACAAAGAATCCAAAAAATACCCTAAAGAAATAAAATAGAATCCATATTATCTCCAATGGATCACACATACACACACACTCAAAGGACAGGAGACACCACCATTTTGAAAAGCAGCATACAACGTAATCAATTCATGTGACTTTATGTAGTATTTAAAATAGGGATGTGAATCGTTTTAGGACGATTAAAATTATCGTCCGATAATTTTAATATCGTCTTAAACCGTTATGGAACACAATACAATACAGATTCTAACGATTTATCGTTATAAATCGTTAGAATCGTGAGCCGGCACACTAAAACCCCCTAAAACCCACCCCCGACCCTTTAAATTAAATCCCCCACCCTCCCGAACCCCCCCCAAATAACTTAAATAACCTGCGGGTCCAGCGGCGGTCCGGAACGGCAGCGGTCCGGAACGGGCTCCTGCTCTGAATCTTGTCGTCTTCAGCCGGCGCCATTTTCCAAAATGGCGCCGAAAAATGGCGGCGGCCATAGACGAAAAAGATTGGACGGCAGGAGGTCCTTCCGGACCCCCGCTGGACTTTTGGCAAGTCTCGTGGGGGTCAGGAGGCCCCCCACAAGCTGGCCAAAAGTTCCTGGAGGTCCAGCGGGGGTCAGGGAGCGATTTTCCGCCGCGAATCGTTTTCGTACGGAAAATGGCGCCGGCAGGAGATCGACTGCAGGAGGTCGTTCAGCGAGGGTTCCGGCGCCTCGCTGAACGACCTCCTGCAGTCGATCTCCTGCCGGCGCCATTTTCCGTACGAAAACGATTCGCGGCGGGAAATCGCTCCCTGACCCCCGCTGGACCTCCAGGAACTTTTGGCCAGCTTGTGGGGGGCCTCCTGACCCCCACGAGACTTGCCAAAAGTCCAGCGGGGGTCCGGAAGGACCTCCTGCCGTCCAATCTTTTTCGTCTATGGCCGCCGCCATTTTTCGGCGCCATTTTGGAAAATGGCGCCGGCTGAAGACGACAAGATTCAGAGCAGGAGCCCGTTCCGGACCGCTGCCGTTCCGGACCGCCGCTGGACCCGCAGGTTATTTAAGTTATTTGGGGGGGGTTCGGGAGGGTGGGGGATTTAATTTAAAGGGTCGGGGGTGGGTTTTAGGGGGTTTTAATGTGCCGGTTTTTCGATTTTTCGATTTTTTGATTTTTAACGATTTTTCACGATATTTTACCCCCCCAAACGGCAACAATACGATTCCCTCCCCCTCCCAGCCGAAATCGATCGTTAAGACGATCGAGGACACGATTCACATCCCTAATTTAAAATGTGAATGGAGATCGCTATGAAGAAAAACAGTGAGCCCCCTTGTGATGTCATCCAGCCCAGCGTCGAGCCGGTAAACGGCACCATTCCACCTGGCGTCGCACGCCGAAGGGGCATGACAAAGGGGCACTCCCCTTTGTGCACCCCTTCGTGCAACCCTTGGTGCTACCTTTTTTTGTTTTTTTTCTTTCTAACTTCTATGTTTCTTCCACTTTTGTTTACCTTTCTCTTTTTTCATAGTTGTTATCCCTTGTTAACAATTTTCATTGTTATTAATGTTAAATGTATTTGAGAAAGGTAACTTTTTTTCCTGCATCTCCTGTTTTAATGTAAACCGGTATGATTTGTATATTATACAAGAATGTCGGTATATAAAAATTAAAAATAAATAAATAAATAAATAGTTTATCCAGTCAGATAAACTCACACAAATAAATGAGACAGACTGTTTTTTAAAAAAATATTATTTAAACCAGCAGGAATCAACAAACACAACTCATAAATCCATCTTTGTTCCTTATGCATCAACATGTGATTAATGTTACCACCCTTCTTACCCAGTTGTTCCATGCCCTTGTTCTACACAATGCTTTGTCAAAGGGGCTTTAATGCATTTAGTATGGATACTAGACTACTATAATATTCCATATCATGGGTCTTTATAGTTTACATAATTTTCCCCACAAACATAACATTGCAAGGACATAAAATAACCTATACAAGATGATAAGTGCAATCAATGTGTGATTAAAGTTGACATTTTACCAGTACAGGATGAATGAAAAACTAAAGCAAAACAGACAAATCACAGATATTACAATAACAACAATGCTGATGTCCAAAATTACTGGCCTCAACAACAGGGCTTGACCAACAAGATGAAACCAAATGATTTCTCTAATTCCATGTTCATTTAATGCAAACAATGGATACTGTATAAAAGTAGGAACCTGCAATAGAGGCAAGTTTCTTAATAATCTTAACAATCTTTAATGTAAAAATGATGTAAGGAAATAGTCAATCTATGCAGTCCAAAGAACATACTCTAGACTGTTGAAACAAGACACTCTGTATGCCCCTCAAGTGAAATCATCTCTTAGAAAGCGTGCCATTTCCACAGCAGGACCCCATCAGTGGAATGCATTGCCTCTGGACCTCAGGCAAGAGCCCTGCCCATCCTCATTCAAAAAAAGACTTAAAACATGGCTATTCAGCCTAGCCTTCCCAGACACTTAATTCTCCCCCTCTTTCAGCCTGTCACTTCTAATCTGACATTCCAGTCGGTCTACACAGACCATCGTATCGCTCCTGTTGTGTTTCTCAGTTATCTTCTCATTTGTTTTAAGATGACTTGTTAGGTTATGATGTTATGTTTTGACCCATTCCACTGTTAATTGCCTCCCCTGTTCTTTGTATCGCCTCTGAGCAAATTTTGCAGTTATATTGTAAACCAATGTGATTTCTATGCTTACAGGAACGTCGGTATAGAAAAGTTTAAAATAAATAAATAAATAAATAAATAATCATGATTGACATAATGAGCACATTTACAGGCCTGCCAAACTAAATGTAGAGGGTATCTACATTGTTAAAATCGCTCACATTAATGAGAACTCATGTGATTTGACAAATATATGATGTTGCCCCTGATGAAGCCAGTAGGTGAAACATGTCAGGTAATAGTGAAATTTTGCCTGTACTCTGCTTAAATATTTTTCTTAAGTTTCTCAAGAATTTTTGTATAATTATCTAGGTTTTTTTTTATGAAGCCTTTACGTCATGTCTGTTACGCACTGTTGTTGGTCTTATATAAGCTTTTTCTTTGGCAGCTGAGGGGGTGGGGGGCTCAAGGTTGTGAGTTTCACCTAGGATGCCTAATACCTTTGCACTGGGCCTGGTTGAGAACCACACACACTCATATGTGCGTAGCCACTCATATCTTTTAAAATCCGGGGTCGGCGCACGCAAGGCTGCGCAAAATAGGCAGCCTGCACGCACCGAGCCGCGCAGCCTGCTTCCATTCCCTCTGAGGCCGCACCGAAATCGGAGCAGCCTCGAAGGGAACTTTCCTTCAGCCTCCCCCCACCTTCCCCTCCCTTCCCCTATCTAACCCACCCACCAGCCCTATCTAAACCCCCCCTACCTTTATTATAAAAGTTACGCCTGCCCAAGGCAGGCGTAACTCGCGCGCACCAGCCAGCTGCCGGTGTGCGATTCTCCGGCCCGGGAGCAGTTTCAGAGGCCTCGGCCACACCCTCAAAATGCCCCGGGCTGGAACCACGCCCACGGCCCCACTCCCGGAATGCTCCCCCCGATGATGCGCCGCCGCAACACACCCCCCGACAAGCCCTCCTAGGAAAGCCCTGGGACTTACGCTCATCCTAGTGCTTGCGCGCGCTGCCGAGCCTATGCAATATAGGCTCGGCGTGTGCAGGGAGTGGAAGGGGCAGCTTTTCGTGGGTTACGCATGTATCTTAAGCGCATACCCCTTTGAAAATCTGCCCCAATGTGATATTTGCTTTAGTAGCATGCTTTAGTAGCTTTCTGTGCATGCTTTCTGTGCATGCTTTCTGTGCATGCTTTCTGTGCATGCTTTAGTAGCATGCACAGAAAGCATTTACCATGTTCCTGAGCACAAGTTGGAGGGTTTTTCTCCTGGTGGACGTGTATATTACATTGTGAACTCTGCATTGTGGCTAAGTATATTTTTGATTATTGCAAGGTTTTTGATTATTGCAAGGTTCTGTGATTATTCCTGTGGGTTTTAGTTTTCTTAGTCTGTTTCATTCTTTATAGTTATTACTATTACTGTAGAAAGTAATTACTATTACTGTAGAAAGGTTCTGTGATTATTCCTGTCTGTTTTTAATTTTCTTTATAGTCTGTGTTTCATTTCTTTATAGTAAGTTGATTTGCTGTTTGAATAAAGCTAGAAGGAAAAAAAAAACAAAAAACCAAAAAAAGAAACCTCCAAGTAGACAGCTCTCCAGCTTTTAAAACACCTTTTAAACTCTCCCTTGGAGTTAGTTGGCACAAAAAATCGGTTCAAACTATAAATTGGGGCATAAAGACTGTTTTTTAAAACAATTGACCAAAAGCAAAGGCAACAGTCCAGAAGTGACGTAATCTAACTGAATTGGGTGTGTCCCAGACCTTGAGCAAGGTATTCGTAGAGGAGGGGAGCCATTGTGTTCCTGAGCACAAGTTGGAGGGTTTTTCTCCTGGTGGACGTGTATATTACATTGTGAACTCTGCATTGTGGCTAAGTATATTTTTGATTATTGCAAGGTTTTTGATTATTGCAAGGTTCTGTGATTATTCCTGTGGGTTTTAGTTTTCTTAGTCTGTTTCATTCTTTATAGTTATTACTATTACTGTAGAAAGTAATTACTATTACTGTAGAAAGGTTCTGTGATTATTCCTGTCTGTTTTTAATTTTCTTTATAGTCTGTGTTTCATTTCTTTATAGTAAGTTGATTTGCTGTTTGAATAAAGCTAGAAGGAAAAAAAAAAAAAAAAAACCAAAAAAAAGAAACCTCCAAGTAGACAGCTCTCCAGCTTTTAAAACACCTTTTAAACTCTCCCTTGGAGTTAGTTGGCACAAAAAATCGGTTCAAACTATAAATTGGGGCATAAAGACTGTTTTTTAAAACAATTGACCAAAAGCAAAGGCAACAGTCCAGAAGTGACGTAATCTAACTGAATTGGGTGTGTCCCAGACCTTGAGCAAGGTATTCGTAGAGGAGGGGAGCCATTGTGTTCCTGAGCACAAGTTGGAGGGTTTTTCTCCTGGTGGACGTGTATATTACATTGTGAACTCTGCATTGTGGCTAAGTATATTTTTGATTATTGCAAGGTTTTTGATTATTGCAAGGTTCTGTGATTATTCCTGTGGGTTTTAGTTTTCTTAGTCTGTTTCATTCTTTATAGTTATTACTATTACTGTAGAAAGTAATTACTATTACTGTAGAAAGGTTCTGTGATTATTCCTGTCTGTTTTTAATTTTCTTTATAGTCTGTGTTTCATTTCTTTATAGTAAGTTGATTTGCTGTTTGAATAAAGCTAGAAGGAAAAAAAAAAAAAAAAAACCAAAAAAAGAAACCTCCAAGTAGACAGCTCTCCAGCTTTTAAAACACCTTTTAAACTCTCCCTTGGAGTTAGTTGGCACAAAAAATCGGTTCAAACTATAAATTGGGGCATAAAGACTGTTTTTTAAAACAATTGACCAAAAGCAAAGGCAACAGTCCAGAAGTGACGTAATCTAACTGAATTGGGTGTGTCCCAGACCTTGAGCAAGGTATTCGTAGAGGAGGGGAGCCATTGTGTTCCTGAGCACAAGTTGGAGGGTTTTTCTCCTGGTGGACGTGTATATTACATTGTGAACTCTGCATTGTGGCTAAGTATATTTTTGATTATTGCAAGGTTTTTGATTATTGCAAGGTTCTGTGATTATTCCTGTGGGTTTTAGTTTTCTTAGTCTGTTTCATTCTTTATAGTTATTACTATTACTGTAGAAAGTAATTACTATTACTGTAGAAAGGTTCTGTGATTATTCCTGTCTGTTTTTAATTTTCTTTATAGTCTGTGTTTCATTTCTTTATAGTAAGTTGATTTGCTGTTTGAATAAAGCTAGAAGGAAAAAAAAAAAAAAAAAAACCAAAAAAAAGAAACCTCCAAGTAGACAGCTCTCCAGCTTTTAAAACACCTTTTAAACTCTCCCTTGGAGTTAGTTGGCACAAAAAATCGGTTCAAACTATAAATTGGGGCATAAAGACTGTTTTTTAAAACAATTGACCAAAAGCAAAGGCAACAGTCCAGAAGTGACGTAATCTAACTGAATTGGGTGTGTCCCAGACCTTGAGCAAGGTATTCGTAGAGGAGGGGAGCCATTGTGTTCCTGAGCACAAGTTGGAGGGTTTTTCTCCTGGTGGACGTGTATATTACATTGTGAACTCTGCATTGTGGCTAAGTATATTTTTGATTATTGCAAGGTTTTTGATTATTGCAAGGTTCTGTGATTATTCCTGTGGGTTTTAGTTTTCTTAGTCTGTTTCATTCTTTATAGTTATTACTATTACTGTAGAAAGTAATTACTATTACTGTAGAAAGGTTCTGTGATTATTCCTGTCTGTTTTTAATTTTCTTTATAGTCTGTGTTTCATTTCTTTATAGTAAGTTGATTTGCTGTTTGAATAAAGCTAGAAGGAAAAAAAAAAAAAAAAAAACCAAAAAAAGAAACCTCCAAGTAGACAGCTCTCCAGCTTTTAAAACACCTTTTAAACTCTCCCTTGGAGTTAGTTGGCACAAAAAATCGGTTCAAACTATAAATTGGGGCATAAAGACTGTTTTTTAAAACAATTGACCAAAAGCAAAGGCAACAGTCCAGAAGTGACGTAATCTAACTGAATTGGGTGTGTCCCAGACCTTGAGCAAGGTATTCGTAGAGGAGGGGAGCCATTGTGTTCCTGAGCACAAGTTGGAGGGTTTTTCTCCTGGTGGACGTGTATATTACATTGTGAACTCTGCATTGTGGCTAAGTATATTTTTGATTATTGCAAGGTTTTTGATTATTGCAAGGTTCTGTGATTATTCCTGTGGGTTTTAGTTTTCTTAGTCTGTTTCATTCTTTATAGTTATTACTATTACTGTAGAAAGTAATTACTATTACTGTAGAAAGGTTCTGTGATTATTCCTGTCTGTTTTTAATTTTCTTTATAGTCTGTGTTTCATTTCTTTATAGTAAGTTGATTTGCTGTTTGAATAAAGCTAGAAGGAAAAAAAAAAAAAAAAAACCAAAAAAAAGAAACCTCCAAGTAGACAGCTCTCCAGCTTTTAAAACACCTTTTAAACTCTCCCTTGGAGTTAGTTGGCACAAAAAATCGGTTCAAACTATAAATTGGGGCATAAAGACTGTTTTTTAAAACAATTGACCAAAAGCAAAGGCAACAGTCCAGAAGTGACGTAATCTAACTGAATTGGGTGTGTCCCAGACCTTGAGCAAGGTATTCGTAGAGGAGGGGAGCCATTGTGTTCCTGAGCACAAGTTGGAGGGTTTTTCTCCTGGTGGACGTGTATATTACATTGTGAACTCTGCATTGTGGCTAAGTATATTTTTGATTATTGCAAGGTTTTTGATTATTGCAAGGTTCTGTGATTATTCCTGTGGGTTTTAGTTTTCTTAGTCTGTTTCATTCTTTATAGTTATTACTATTACTGTAGAAAGTAATTACTATTACTGTAGAAAGGTTCTGTGATTATTCCTGTCTGTTTTTAATTTTCTTTATAGTCTGTGTTTCATTTCTTTATAGTAAGTTGATTTGCTGTTTGAATAAAGCTAGAAGGAAAAAAAAAAAAAAAAAAACCAAAAAAAAGAAACCTCCAAGTAGACAGCTCTCCAGCTTTTAAAACACCTTTTAAACTCTCCCTTGGAGTTAGTTGGCACAAAAAATCGGTTCAAACTATAAATTGGGGCATAAAGACTGTTTTTTAAAACAATTGACCAAAAGCAAAGGCAACAGTCCAGAAGTGACGTAATCTAACTGAATTGGGTGTGTCCCAGACCTTGAGCAAGGTATTCGTAGAGGAGGGGAGCCATTGTGTTCCTGAGCACAAGTTGGAGGGTTTTTCTCCTGGTGGACGTGTATATTACATTGTGAACTCTGCATTGTGGCTAAGTATATTTTTGATTATTGCAAGGTTTTTGATTATTGCAAGGTTCTGTGATTATTCCTGTGGGTTTTAGTTTTCTTAGTCTGTTTCATTCTTTATAGTTATTACTATTACTGTAGAAAGTAATTACTATTACTGTAGAAAGGTTCTGTGATTATTCCTGTCTGTTTTTAATTTTCTTTATAGTCTGTGTTTCATTTCTTTATAGTAAGTTGATTTGCTGTTTGAATAAAGCTAGAAGGAAAAAAAAAAAAAAAAAAACCAAAAAAAGAAACCTCCAAGTAGACAGCTCTCCAGCTTTTAAAACACCTTTTAAACTCTCCCTTGGAGTTAGTTGGCACAAAAAATCGGTTCAAACTATAAATTGGGGCATAAAGACTGTTTTTTAAAACAATTGACCAAAAGCAAAGGCAACAGTCCAGAAGTGACGTAATCTAACTGAATTGGGTGTGTCCCAGACCTTGAGCAAGGTATTCGTAGAGGAGGGGAGCCATTGTGTTCCTGAGCACAAGTTGGAGGGTTTTTCTCCTGGTGGACGTGTATATTACATTGTGAACTCTGCATTGTGGCTAAGTATATTTTTGATTATTGCAAGGTTTTTGATTATTGCAAGGTTCTGTGATTATTCCTGTGGGTTTTAGTTTTCTTAGTCTGTTTCATTCTTTATAGTTATTACTATTACTGTAGAAAGTAATTACTATTACTGTAGAAAGGTTCTGTGATTATTCCTGTCTGTTTTTAATTTTCTTTATAGTCTGTGTTTCATTTCTTTATAGTAAGTTGATTTGCTGTTTGAATAAAGCTAGAAGGAAAAAAAAAAAAAAAAAACCAAAAAAAAGAAACCTCCAAGTAGACAGCTCTCCAGCTTTTAAAACACCTTTTAAACTCTCCCTTGGAGTTAGTTGGCACAAAAAATCGGTTCAAACTATAAATTGGGGCATAAAGACTGTTTTTTAAAACAATTGACCAAAAGCAAAGGCAACAGTCCAGAAGTGACGTAATCTAACTGAATTGGGTGTGTCCCAGACCTTGAGCAAGGTATTCGTAGAGGAGGGGAGCCATTGTGTTCCTGAGCACAAGTTGGAGGGTTTTTCTCCTGGTGGACGTGTATATTACATTGTGAACTCTGCATTGTGGCTAAGTATATTTTTGATTATTGCAAGGTTTTTGATTATTGCAAGGTTCTGTGATTATTCCTGTGGGTTTTAGTTTTCTTAGTCTGTTTCATTCTTTATAGTTATTACTATTACTGTAGAAAGTAATTACTATTACTGTAGAAAGGTTCTGTGATTATTCCTGTCTGTTTTTAATTTTCTTTATAGTCTGTGTTTCATTTCTTTATAGTAAGTTGATTTGCTGTTTGAATAAAGCTAGAAGGAAAAAAAAAAAAAAAAAACCAAAAAAAGAAACCTCCAAGTAGACAGCTCTCCAGCTTTTAAAACACCTTTTAAACTCTCCCTTGGAGTTAGTTGGCACAAAAAATCGGTTCAAACTATAAATTGGGGCATAAAGACTGTTTTTTAAAACAATTGACCAAAAGCAAAGGCAACAGTCCAGAAGTGACGTAATCTAACTGAATTGGGTGTGTCCCAGACCTTGAGCAAGGTATTCGTAGAGGAGGGGAGCCATTGTGTTCCTGAGCACAAGTTGGAGGGTTTTTCTCCTGGTGGACGTGTATATTACATTGTGAACTCTGCATTGTGGCTAAGTATATTTTTGATTATTGCAAGGTTTTTGATTATTGCAAGGTTCTGTGATTATTCCTGTGGGTTTTAGTTTTCTTAGTCTGTTTCATTCTTTATAGTTATTACTATTACTGTAGAAAGTAATTACTATTACTGTAGAAAGGTTCTGTGATTATTCCTGTCTGTTTTTAATTTTCTTTATAGTCTGTGTTTCATTTCTTTATAGTAAGTTGATTTGCTGTTTGAATAAAGCTAGAAGGAAAAAAAAAAAAAAAAACCAAAAAAAAGAAACCTCCAAGTAGACAGCTCTCCAGCTTTTAAAACACCTTTTAAACTCTCCCTTGGAGTTAGTTGGCACAAAAAATCGGTTCAAACTATAAATTGGGGCATAAAGACTGTTTTTTAAAACAATTGACCAAAAGCAAAGGCAACAGTCCAGAAGTGACGTAATCTAACTGAATTGGGTGTGTCCCAGACCTTGAGCAAGGTATTCGTAGAGGAGGGGAGCCATTGTGTTCCTGAGCACAAGTTGGAGGGTTTTTCTCCTGGTGGACGTGTATATTACATTGTGAACTCTGCATTGTGGCTAAGTATATTTTTGATTATTGCAAGGTTTTTGATTATTGCAAGGTTCTGTGATTATTCCTGTGGGTTTTAGTTTTCTTAGTCTGTTTCATTCTTTATAGTTATTACTATTACTGTAGAAAGTAATTACTATTACTGTAGAAAGGTTCTGTGATTATTCCTGTCTGTTTTTAATTTTCTTTATAGTCTGTGTTTCATTTCTTTATAGTAAGTTGATTTGCTGTTTGAATAAAGCTAGAAGGAAAAAAAAAAAAAAAAAACCAAAAAAAAGAAACCTCCAAGTAGACAGCTCTCCAGCTTTTAAAACACCTTTTAAACTCTCCCTTGGAGTTAGTTGGCACAAAAAATCGGTTCAAACTATAAATTGGGGCATAAAGACTGTTTTTTAAAACAATTGACCAAAAGCAAAGGCAACAGTCCAGAAGTGACGTAATCTAACTGAATTGGGTGTGTCCCAGACCTTGAGCAAGGTATTCGTAGAGGAGGGGAGCCATTGTGTTCCTGAGCACAAGTTGGAGGGTTTTTCTCCTGGTGGACGTGTATATTACATTGTGAACTCTGCATTGTGGCTAAGTATATTTTTGATTATTGCAAGGTTTTTGATTATTGCAAGGTTCTGTGATTATTCCTGTGGGTTTTAGTTTTCTTAGTCTGTTTCATTCTTTATAGTTATTACTATTACTGTAGAAAGTAATTACTATTACTGTAGAAAGGTTCTGTGATTATTCCTGTCTGTTTTTAATTTTCTTTATAGTCTGTGTTTCATTTCTTTATAGTAAGTTGATTTGCTGTTTGAATAAAGCTAGAAGGAAAAAAAAAAAAAAAAAAACCAAAAAAAGAAACCTCCAAGTAGACAGCTCTCCAGCTTTTAAAACACCTTTTAAACTCTCCCTTGGAGTTAGTTGGCACAAAAAATCGGTTCAAACTATAAATTGGGGCATAAAGACTGTTTTTTAAAACAATTGACCAAAAGCAAAGGCAACAGTCCAGAAGTGACGTAATCTAACTGAATTGGGTGTGTCCCAGACCTTGAGCAAGGTATTCGTAGAGGAGGGGAGCCATTGTGTTCCTGAGCACAAGTTGGAGGGTTTTTCTCCTGGTGGACGTGTATATTACATTGTGAACTCTGCATTGTGGCTAAGTATATTTTTGATTATTGCAAGGTTTTTGATTATTGCAAGGTTCTGTGATTATTCCTGTGGGTTTTAGTTTTCTTAGTCTGTTTCATTCTTTATAGTTATTACTATTACTGTAGAAAGTAATTACTATTACTGTAGAAAGGTTCTGTGATTATTCCTGTCTGTTTTTAATTTTCTTTATAGTCTTTGTTTCATTTCTTTATAGTAAGTTGATTTGCTGTTTGAATAAAGCTAGAAGGAAAAAAAAAAAAAAAAAACCAAAAAAAAGAAACCTCCAAGTAGACAGCTCTCCAGCTTTTAAAACACCTTTTAAACTCTCCCTTGGAGTTAGTTGGCACAAAAAATCGGTTCAAACTATAAATTGGGGCATAAAGACTGTTTTTTAAAACAATTGACCAAAAGCAAAGGCAACAGTCCAGAAGTGACGTAATCTAACTGAATTGGGTGTGTCCCAGACCTTGAGCAAGGTATTCGTAGAGGAGGGGAGCCATTGTGTTCCTGAGCACAAGTTGGAGGGTTTTTCTCCTGGTGGACGTGTATATTACATTGTGAACTCTGCATTGTGGCTAAGTATATTTTTGATTATTGCAAGGTTTTTGATTATTGCAAGGTTCTGTGATTATTCCTGTGGGTTTTAGTTTTCTTAGTCTGTTTCATTCTTTATAGTTATTACTATTACTGTAGAAAGTAATTACTATTACTGTAGAAAGGTTCTGTGATTATTCCTGTCTGTTTTTAATTTTCTTTATAGTCTGTGTTTCATTTCTTTATAGTAAGTTGATTTGCTGTTTGAATAAAGCTAGAAGGAAAAAAAAAAAAAAAAAACCAAAAAAAGAAACCTCCAAGTAGACAGCTCTCCAGCTTTTAAAACACCTTTTAAACTCTCCCTTGGAGTTAGTTGGCACAAAAAATCGGTTCAAACTATAAATTGGGGCAGAAAGACTGTTTTTTAAAACAATTGACCAAAAGCAAAGGCAACAGTCCAGAAGTGACGTAATCTAACTGAATTGGGTGTGTCCCAGACCTTGAGCAAGGTATTCGTAGAGGAGGGGAGCCATTGTGTTCCTGAGCACAAGTTGGAGGGTTTTTCTCCTGGTGGACGTGTATATTACATTGTGAACTCTGCATTGTGGCTAAGTATATTTTTGATTATTGCAAGGTTTTTGATTATTGCAAGGTTCTGTGATTATTCCTGTGGGTTTTAGTTTTCTTAGTCTGTTTCATTCTTTATAGTTATTACTATTACTGTAGAAAGTAATTACTATTACTGTAGAAAGGTTCTGTGATTATTCCTGTCTGTTTTTAATTTTCTTTATAGTCTGTGTTTCATTTCTTTATAGTAAGTTGATTTGCTGTTTGAATAAAGCTAGAAGGAAAAAAAAAAAAAAAAAACCAAAAAAAGAAACCTCCAAGTAGACAGCTCTCCAGCTTTTAAAACACCTTTTAAACTCTCCCTTGGAGTTAGTTGGCACAAAAAATCGGTTCAAACTATAAATTGGGGCATAAAGACTGTTTTTTAAAACAATTGACCAAAAGCAAAGGCAACAGTCCAGAAGTGACGTAATCTAACTGAATTGGGTGTGTCCCAGACCTTGAGCAAGGTATTCGTAGAGGAGGGGAGCCATTGTGTTCCTGAGCACAAGTTGGAGGGTTTTTCTCCTGGTGGACGTGTATATTACATTGTGAACTCTGCATTGTGGCTAAGTATATTTTTGATTATTGCAAGGTTTTTGATTATTGCAAGGTTCTGTGATTATTCCTGTGGGTTTTAGTTTTCTTAGTCTGTTTCATTCTTTATAGTTATTACTATTACTGTAGAAAGTAATTACTATTACTGTAGAAAGGTTCTGTGATTATTCCTGTCTGTTTTTAATTTTCTTTATAGTCTGTGTTTCATTTCTTTATAGTAAGTTGATTTGCTGTTTGAATAAAGCTAGAAGGAAAAAAAAAAAAAAAAACCCAAAAAAAAGAAACCTCCAAGTAGACAGCTCTCCAGCTTTTAAAACACCTTTTAAACTCTCCCTTGGAGTTAGTTGGCACAAAAAATCGGTTCAAACTATAAATTGGGGCATAAAGACTGTTTTTTAAAACAATTGACCAAAAGCAAAGGCAACAGTCCAGAAGTGACGTAATCTAACTGAATTGGGTGTGTCCCAGACCTTGAGCAAGGTATTCGTAGAGGAGGGGAGCCATTGTGTTCCTGAGCACAAGTTGGAGGGTTTTTCTCCTGGTGGACGTGTATATTACATTGTGAACTCTGCATTGTGGCTAAGTATATTTTTGATTATTGCAAGGTTTTTGATTATTGCAAGGTTCTGTGATTATTCCTGTGGGTTTTAGTTTTCTTAGTCTGTTTCATTCTTTATAGTTATTACTATTACTGTAGAAAGTAATTACTATTACTGTAGAAAGGTTCTGTGATTATTCCTGTCTGTTTTTAATTTTCTTTATAGTCTGTGTTTCATTTCTTTATAGTAAGTTGATTTGCTGTTTGAATAAAGCTAGAAGGAAAAAAAAAAAAAAAAACCAAAAAAAGAAACCTCCAAGTAGACAGCTCTCCAGCTTTTAAAACACCTTTTAAACTCTCCCTTGGAGTTAGTTGGCACAAAAAATCGGTTCAAACTATAAATTGGGGCATAAAGACTGTTTTTTAAAACAATTGACCAAAAGCAAAGGCAACAGTCCAGAAGTGACGTAATCTAACTGAATTGGGTGTGTCCCAGACCTTGAGCAAGGTATTCGTAGAGGAGGGGAGCCATTGTGTTCCTGAGCACAAGTTGGAGGGTTTTTCTCCTGGTGGACGTGTATATTACATTGTGAACTCTGCATTGTGGCTAAGTATATTTTTGATTATTGCAAGGTTTTTGATTATTGCAAGGTTCTGTGATTATTCCTGTGGGTTTTAGTTTTCTTAGTCTGTTTCATTCTTTATAGTTATTACTATTACTGTAGAAAGTAATTACTATTACTGTAGAAAG